>NW_017265152.1:1000261-1045494 GCF_001638985.1 Phycomyces blakesleeanus NRRL 1555(-)
CCAGTTTCGGGAGTTCCTTGTGAAGTGGAAAACCATGTCATTTAGACATCTTACCTGGGTGCCTGCAACCTGGTTGGCCAGAGTCGAGCCATCGCTCTATCGAGATGCATGCAAATTTGATTTTGTCCGTCCCCCCCTGTCTGAACAGACCTTAGTGCCAAGATCCTGGATGATGATCGAGAGCATCCTCGACATTGAACACTTTCAAATCCAAGGCAGATATGTCATTTCCCGAGTCTTTGCAAAGTTTTGTAATTTACCCTATGATGAAGGCAAGTAAAATTTAATAAATCAAATCAATTAAATCAATTAAACCAAATTCCATTAAATTCATTATTACCTTTTTGTTACTACTATTGATTTTGATCTATCTATTCATCTATTCATATATATATTGATCAAAATTCATATTCATATTCACATTGGCACTCAAACTCAAACTCAAACTCCCCTTTTTGATTGAATCAATGAATGAAATTTATCAACATTGAATACTCTATTAAATTCTCTTTATATTTATTTATCTATCTATCTATTTTTTTTTATTATTCTTTGTAGCTTGTTGGGACACTCCGCCACCAGATTACTCGGATCTCTATCCTGCATATAGGCGGGCATTATATCAGTGGGAGCGTGTGCGTAGAATCAAAACACCTCACGATCTCGAAAAACGCATACTAGCCATTAGATCGGTCCAAACAGACAAAGACTTTCCAAACCATCAACTGAAGATAGAACCGGATTACATAACAGGAGGCCGGTTACTCAAACATCAACTTGGTGATATAAAGTAAGAATCACTCTTATTTATTTTACTCTCGCACATAAACAAATGCGTCAACTTACACATTATGCTTAGTTGGCTCTTACAGCAATGGCTGCTCAACAAACTATATGTACATGTCGACAATTCCGGATTTGGTACATACATTTTATATGACGATCTAAAGCTAGAAAGAAAAAAAAATATATAGAGAAAGAAAAGAAAGATAGAGCCAATTGTATTTCTTTCTTTTTTTTTGTGGAATAATAATTAGCCTTGCTTCTAACCAATTGTCTTTGTTTTATGTATATATATATATCCTGTGATGATCTTCTACACTTAGGCAAGACGATCCAGACGATCATCTTTCTGTATCACCTCTTCAAGAAATTCGACATTTATCCATTCGCAATTGTTGTCTCGGAATCTTCATTGACCAAGTGGCTCGATGCATTTAAGAAATGGGCCCCTGATCTCAGCGTTGCTGGCTACTATGGTTCCGAAGCTAGCTGCAGGACAGCATCTGAATACGAGATCTTTCGAACAGGATCTTCTGCTAGTGCTAGTGCTAGTGCTAGTTCTAGTGTTGGTGCTGGTGCTGGTGCTGGTGCTGCACAAGGTGGACGATCCGGCATAAAATGTCATGCGGTTCTTTTTACCCATAAGTCTCTCACATCTGATCCAGCCGAAATAATATCTCGAGTCGATTACTGGGCAGCGTGTGTTATTGATGAATCCCAACAATTGATAGACTTTACAAATCATGAAAAACCCACATTCAACATCACTCGGTGCAACCAATACATAACAATAGTTGGTACGTCAGTTGAGAGTAGATAAAACAAAGCAAAACAAAAAAAAACAAAAAACTGCATATTGACTTACCTTTTGTTTCTTTATATTATGTATACTTGTTGGTGGATTTGGCTTGACTATCATGTCAAAACATACCTTACTATCTTGTACTTTATTATACTTCAATATCTTTTTGCTACCCTCTGTAGGCACATCTCTCGAAAGCCACGCTCGTAAATTGAGTATCCAGAGCAGTTAATGGATTCAATTTGGTTCAATGCGACACTTCTTCTTTGTACACATCCGTACACGGCCTTTTATTTTTCTATTTATTTATTTATTTATTGTTTCGTTTTAAAATAACAATCTCTATATGTAAACAACCGTTTTTGTTGTATATTCTACAAAGACAAATCAGATAAATAAAAAGTCTTGAAGAAATTATACTTTCGCATGAATTTGTGTTTTTATTTTATTTTTATAAACTATATATACATACACATTGAATTCCTTCTTTTTTCTTTCTTTCTTTTATTCATGTTTGCCACCAGCAAATAAATCTGAGTTTGAGTAAATTCAAGATAAATAGATATATACAAAAAAAAAGGGCTCTTCTTTTTTTGAAGATCATCAAAGTCTAATTTAGTAGAGGACATAAGAGGAGAAAGGGGAAGGAGAAGGGAGAGAAGGAGGAGGCAATGAGGGGAGGGGGGGCGGAGGGGGGGACGTGGCGGTACAAAACCATGCATGCATACATACAATGAACAGAATAAACACATAAATAAAAGGAGGGGGGAATAAGTCCAAATAACTCTATCATATAAAAGAAAACCAATTGTTAAACACAAGGTATATTGGTGAATTTTTCTTATGATTTTCATTAAATGAAATGAAAAGAATGAAATATAATCAAAATATACTATAAATACATATAAGGTATATAGGTATATAAATATATAGATACAATTTGGCTGTCTTTACAAGTACAAGTACAAAGTACAAATATTAATGCAATGTATTGATATCTAACTATTAAAGTATCTTGTTTGTCGATTGAAGATACTTGATATCTTTTCGGCTCTGTCAGTCTAGAGCACAATTTTCACTCTTAAACTCAAACTCAAATCCAATTTTCTTTTTTTCAAATGGGGTTACTCAAGAGGGGGGGGTCGTGGCTTTGCCTACATCTTTTTCCAAGATCCAAGGCTTAAAAAAAGAAGAAAGGCTGAAATACCAAAATACATCGTTCTTTCTTTGTCTAACTCTTAAAATAAAATGCTTTTGGTTGGACTGAAATCAAATACACTTTTTTTTTGACTAGGTTGTATTAATAATCATCTAATTAATCAACCGAGCAGTCAATTAAATCGCTTGCTCAATATATTATAATCAAAATTGCACCCATTTATCTAATATTCAATACACATTATTTCATGTTAAAAAAAAAGAAGATCAAGTAACCAAGAGAGTACAAATTGCCATTCTGTATGTATATTTTTAACCTGATATACAGGAAGACTGAAAGGCAGGAATATAGGAAGGCATACAGATTGATATATAGATTTATTACCGAATTGAGACATATACTTGTGTAGCCTAATTACCACAAACGAACAAAAAAAAAAGAATGTCGCTTATACCTACGCTTTTGTAAACGAAAAATACTCTAAACGTATTCAAATTGGTTATTTTTTTCTCACTCAGCCTGTTTTTTTTTTGTTTTTTGTTTTTTTTTTTAAAAAAAAAAAACTTATTTATACACTGTGTGTACAAAGAGGTAATAAGCCCAGGGACAGCTCAATAGAACCTTGATCGGGAATGCGGGAGGAGTGTATTGAGGCGCTGAAAAAGCCGAAAAGTAATATGGACCACAGAAGATCTGATTCTTTGGAGGAAGAATAAAAAAAACCGGGTATTTCTTGGTGATGGTAGTGTTTGTAGTGGTTCGGGTAATTCTTTGTACCAAGGGAACAAAAAGAGAGAGAGGAAGAAAAAAAATGGTTGCCAAGTCAACTAAAGTAACACATTTGTTGTCAAAAACAAAAACACAAAGCACAATAGTCTTTTCTGCTAAACATGCGTGTAAATTTACAATACGGCTATTGTCACACAGTTTCGTCTAGACAAAATTTGTTCTTTCTTTTATTATTGTCGATATTTCCAATAAACTCTGAAATATTCTATAGAAGATTTAGTATACAATTATATATATATATATATCTTAAAGGTGGTAATGATGTAGAATCATATTTGACAATCTACATTGACTTGCCATCAAAGTCTCATTTTCTGTCTCATTCCAGCTGGTCTTAAATGCTTCTCCATAAAGCATTGCTATATTATCTTTTCCCTTCATGTGAAGCTGTGTTCAAAGGGAATAAAAGGTTCTCAAACGTATTGATAAATGTTGGATTTTGGTTGTCAAGGACTTTATTAAAGCCAAAAAAAAAATAACAGCTTTTCCATGACAACTGGTTTGGATTGGTTTGGATAACTTATGCACTCCAGTCACACACATTTATACTGAAATGGCTTCTTCTTTTTATTGTTGGTTACTTGATAGGGTTAATTATTCTATATAATGTATCTTCATCAATATTTTTCCATTTAATTTTAAAAGCTCTATTTACATTCTCATACACACATGCAAACGAGTCTATGAAATTAATTGCATAAGATGCATAAAGATAATATATATAATAACAGTATTTTCTCTAGAGCATTTTTTTTTATTATACAATACACTATGGTAAAAAATAGAAAGGCGATTTTAGTAAGAGATTTTTACAAGATTTTCCAAGATTTAAGGGTTGTTTTAAGATTGAATTTTGATTAAGCGCTATTATATATATTGCTATTACTGTAGCTCAAAAGTAAAGCCACATTTTTTTTTAAAAAAAATACTCCACTTTTACCCCACCGTATTTTTTTACAACCAACACAAAACACTTTTTACAGCTTCTTCAACATCTTCAACCCAATACAATAATAATACTAATAAAGCAATAATTTACTAAAGAAAAAAATGTCCAGAGAATGTAATAGCTTAACAAAAAGAAAGGGGGGAGGTATCTTGGGTATTGCTCTGTAGATAATCAGACTAGAATGTTTCTCTTTTTTTATCTCGCACGGAGACTCTCCGGAACATCTTCTGCTGGTCATATAGTAACGCCTCACAAATCTGGAAAATAATGAATTTTGACAAAATGTTAAAATCCTCCGCCAAATTAGCTTGACACATTTGTCGATTTCATAGTGTTTTCCAGTTTTTCAGTTTTCAATATTTATATATACACACGTCTTGATTGCAGTGCAATATGTCTAAAAGCTTAAAAGCTGGATTTCTTTCCCTTGAACCTCTTTTGAACATTTACGATTGAATTCCTCTTCTATAGAAGAATTCGATTGTAAAAGTTTAAAAATAATACTGAGAAGGTGATTTCGGAAAGTGATGTTTTCTGCAAAATGAAATAGTATTAGATTTCGACTATGATAAAATAAAGCTTTTTGAGCCTCGACCAACCTGGGATCTTTTCATTCACTGAATATAGCCTAAAATAAGTCTCGAGTATTTATAAAGAAAAAAGTATAATTGTTGATCATTGTGGTATTGATCTTAACTCAATGAGTGTAAACTAATGCGTTACTAATAGTTTGTACATATTTTAATAAAAAGTAAAAGTAAAAGGAAAAGTATATATATATATATGAATGGATTAATATTATTGTCTTGACTCCCTATTTGACTTTTCTAAATAGGCTATTAGAGTAGTTCTAATCATAATATTTATCTTGCCCACTTTAACCGGAAAACTGTTACACTTTTTATGGATTGTCTTATCAAATCCCTTATAGGTGTCTGGCTTTGTTAGTAGCCTTTTCCTCAAAATGGGTTTAGTATATGTCTACATATTTCTGGCAATACTAGAATCTAGTCTTTTTGGCACAGAGAATTTTAATCTCGTTGAGTACAATTTTGATCATAACCTCTATCAAATGCTTCGTAAAGTAAGGTAAGCTTCACTCTAAAAAGGTTTATATACTTTTTTTTTGAAAAAGAAAACTTTCTTATTGATAGAATGCAAAGCATCTACTGATTGTTCCCACACTTACTACCTCAGACTATAATAAGTCTTTTACTAAAACACACCTTTAATTTAATGCAACGACTCTTTTCTTTTTGCAGTATATCCACACAGCCTTGTGTTTCCGTCTCTAGAAATAAGAAAGTTTAGTCTTGTTCATTTGTGCTTCTTGTAGTATATCTTTTCCTCTAAGCCAAACCAATTCAATAATCCCTTTAAACGTCAATTGCTCTGTACTAGGTTTGTTTAGGTATAGCGCTCTCATTGGAAATTTGAGCAAGTAGTAAGTTTATAATAATATTACTTATTCGTTGTCTTTGATAAATAAATAAAATTCTGGGCTTGCTTAACGCCTTTCTGTTGGCTTAATGTTATATACTACAATTTCAATAAGAGATATAAAGAAGGGATATAGCAGTTAATGCTTTATTTTTTGAAAGAAATTACTTGTCTGTGATAATAATTGATATCTGTCTTTCTAGCTTTAAACGTATATTCATAATGTTCCGATAATAAATGGCAATTTCTTATATTATGTACCATCAGATTGTATTACCAATAACTTTCTTATACAAGAGGTTAAACTTTCTAAAAAAAAAAGAAAGACAAATAACCCCAATATGAACTTTAAAACTAAAACAAATACTTGCGGTAAATACAAATAGCTTTACATTTCTTTTTTATAGTAAAATAACTAGCCGATTAGCATTGTTTATATCGATACCATAGCTAAGTCAGATACGGAGGCATACATAATGTATCAACTAGCAATTTTTCTGAGAGCACGGGCTTAATTAGTATAATTGCTACAGAAAATAAAAAGGAAAGAAAGAAAGAATGCATAGCAAACGACTTTGTTTTGCAAACCAAACATTTAAATTTACATAGCAACCCAATATTTCAATAAATATACTCAACGAATCGGAAGTCTTCATTTAAACACTATCATTATAAAGTTAAGTTCCGACCTATGCTGCAACATTGTTCCTCTAAGCTCCGTGACACATACAATAATACACAGGCAGCACGGGCCACATATGACATGAAATGTAGTAAAGAAAAGGTAAAGCAAGTGCCTGCACAGCTCATCCTTCAGAATGTAAGTGATACTTCTTTAACACCCAAAACCCATATTTTAAGCATAGATATTAAATAAAGAAGTAAAATAGTAATAATATATACATGTTGTCAAGGCTAAAAGATAAAAGAAAACCGAAAAAGGAATAAGAAAAAAACCGAATTTTATAATATATTATCAAACTATCATAATAAAAATAATAAAAAAGAACAGCAACTCATGATTGAGACGTCATGAGTTTTATAAAAAAAACACCTATCCAAACAGAACGCGTCAAAACAACTCTCTTCCACATACCATCAATACTTTATACACTTCTTTACTGCTGTCTCACAAACTGCTTTGATCAACATACACGTTAAATACGAATCATGACCAATATAAATCCATTTTGCTAGTCAAATCCCAGGCTTTTATCATATGTAAAACTGTCAGTAGCAAGATATAAGACAACATGTCAAAACCAGTACACAGCAAAAATGAAATACTGAGGTCCAACACTAGTTTGATCATCAATCCATCCAAGGTTATCCATACTCAGGAACAAGAAATAAATTGTCGGTGCTCAATATAGCTCAACAAGTATACAATATTTTTTAAAAACGTACCTTCTGAAGACTGTAGCCGTCTGGTCTTTTCACAGGCAAGGCTAACGATCAATGTTCCCATCTTTATCCAGGATCAAAGACATTCTAGTCTCTTTGAGCATGTACTTACTACGAATTGTATGTGTTAACATATTTATAATTTGGCTATCAGCCACCGGCATGGGTCACATGTGTATAAGCTTTTATGTACCATTATTTATTACTGTATGTCCCTCTTTTTGCGTCCACGACAAATGTCAATGATCACGCTGCTGGTTTTTGGACATGACCATGTCTTATAAACTCCTGTTGTAAAAATTACTTCCGGGCAATTGATTTTTGTGTATATACACTGTCAAGGTCAAGGATGACTGTCCTTATCAAGATTTTATTTATGTTTTTTGGAGGGATATTTAAAAGTTGGATAAGCTAAGTGAGCTAAATTTAGTTCAGCTTCAAACTCTCTTATGTGTATGACATTTAGAGCAGTTTAACTATTGGCGACAAATACAGTAGCCTTATGCTTATACCCGAAGTGTGTTCCTCGTATGCCACCCAGTATACAGCTATTAATATTACAAATATTTATCTTGACATTTATTAAGCTGGTTGGTATAGGCGTGCAAGGTTGAATTTAATGATCAAAAGTCTGAAATTTGATTATATTCTATGGGTCAGCATAGTATGCAATTAGGATCGCTGGTACTTTCAATAGAGTACAAGAACGGTCTTTGTAGATATGGAATTCTGTGGTGTGTGTGACCCTATACAACATGGTGTGTTGTATTTGGGGTACTGCTGTATCCAATATTGTATAATAACCTGGGTATAAGGATCTGTCAAAGGTGTTGATATAAATGATTGTTCAATATAAAGACTTTATCTGGAATATAATTCCCGTATATCTGATCCATCATTATTGGAGCATCTTCGAAAAGTACTTAAGCTATTAACATCTGAACCCTTACTATACCTTATGTCCAGGGTGATTGGATATATCCTAATAACTATAGGTACAATCGATAAAATAACCTGCGGCAATATAATTCAATTTAAGCCAAGATATCTTCAAGCACAACAGAAGAGTCTCAAAGCATGTATCGTTGCAACCTTTCATAAACACAAATATTATAATGTGAGCTTTTTATTGTACTGATGTAGTCTAGAATCCATACTATTATACTGATTTTGTTTGCTAAGAGTGAGGTGGACCGATATCAAGACCAAGCTAAATAAAATTCCATCTTTCTTTCGGAGTGAAGAAGTGAAAGTGTAGTGTTGTTGATCTCTTTGAAGTAATACGTGTCCCCCAAACTGTCTAGAAGTAGAAAGAAAATAGAGATACATGGCAGATTTGGTATATTGAGGGTGAAACATGATCAGTACAAACTTAGACGGGAAAACAAACCGTTCAAGTCATTTACGAATGTAGCCTGAATAGAACAAATTATTGCTTTTTTTTTGGTAGCAAAATCAATATGAACCTTTTCTATGGCTGTAGAGACTTTTTTTTATAAAGGGCCTTATTGAAGACTTTAGTAGATATCTTTGCAAGATTGTCCGGGTTTAAAGGGTTGTTTGAATGTTGGCTTTTTGAACAAGTATTTCTTTTCTCCCTTTATATATATGCATGTGTCTCAATTACAATTCTTCTTTATTGTTTTGTTATTAGTTTAACTCAAAAGGCCAAAATACACCCCTAGGTATGCGCTTTATTTTAAAATACATTTTACAAATAATGCATAACTATGATTATTTATTCAAAGTGTCAGTCGTTTTTACTCATTGGATGATTTTTGGGTTAAATTATTTTACATGGATTTATTAGCCTGTATTCTTTACTTTAATACATAACATCACCAGCGCAGAGTGTACTCGAGTCTATTGAAAGCAAATAAATAAAACTCTAGTAATAAAAGCCGGGAATCTTTAAATGTATTTTAGACAATCATATACTAAGCTTTGTGCGACAAGCCTTTTTGATTTCATATATATAATTTAAAGTCACGCACTATATTTTCACTGTAAAACTTTATTTCTATAAAAAAAGCATATTATGGTTTTTCAAGCCATTTACACTATGATAGAAAAAAAAATGCTAAAAACAAACAAGCCGTGTAGTGGATAGCTTATACATACTCAATATTTTATTTTATCGTACTCAATTAATCACGTGCATTCGCGTTTTTAGATTGAATGTAAAAAAAAAACTGAGTTACGCGGTCGCGTATTCAATTTTGTTTTTTGTCCTCTTCCTTTTAGAAATATATGATCGCCTTGTCTTGATGTTCACGCACTTTGGATTGCACAAAAAACCTGCTATTACTTACAAGCGTAAGGCACGCCCCTCAAGTAATAATGATCTCGAAAGTGTATTCGACGCACCATCCAATCCAGTTCTGCCGGTGATCGACCCCGCGATCAATCCAAAATCTGCTGATGATTTAGACATCTTTGATTTCCCAGAAGATGAAGACGACACACTTGAAGTAGAGCTCATGGTTGCTACTGAACGGCCGCATGCTACCAACGAATCACAACAAACTCCCTCAAAAGCACGTCCACGAAAACCTAAATCAAAGTCAAACATTGTAAAACGTACATCACAAACTACTTTCTGCCCAAAACCTAATGGTGTAAAGCCAGTGGGACCAAAGCCTATAGTGATAAAACCTAAACCAGCCACCACTCTCTTAGAAACATACATCTCACCAAGTAAACAAGTATCTGTACAATCACAGCCTTTCCAAACAACGCGCACATATCAACTCTCGGCTCCAATCCCACCTACTACAAGTTGCATGTCTTTTGGAAGGCCAACACAACCTTACACACCCATTGGATCATATAATTCATCTATCATAACCTCGCACGACACATGTGTGGGACGATCTAATTCTATGTCAACTTATACATCTACACCCACCCACTTACACACGCCAACGCCCACTACCAGCACAAACACGTCTTTCTTTACCAATGACAACCAATTTCCTTTACAAACATGGCCAATCCCTTTTGTGTACACTACTTATCCACATCCATTTAATTTTGCTCCTAGCAATCCATCCCAACCGCAGTTACAGCCTTACACTCAACCCCAACAACAAACATCATCCTTATATTACAATCATCAACCGACTTACTCTAGTCACCATGTACCTCCACTTCCACCAGTACAATCTATACGCTCAAATCGTCCTAAAAAACAAAAAATGAATCTTGTCTCACGCCTCAAGGGCGCAAGTGGAAATTCTGTAGACACTGAGACAAAACCAGCTCATCATTTTGAGTTCTCGGATGATGATGAAGAGACTGAGGAAATATATCTTTCAAAGCCACCAAAACAAACTGTAGAGCCGCCACCAGTACTGAGTCCTGAGCCGAAAAAATTACCACACAAAGAACAGATGGAGAAGGAACTCGAGTTCCTGATGAAGGCTGAATTTGGAACCGACACAATGATTTCCAAGACCATTAATCGACCACGCTACATGCCTGAAAACCCAATGAAAGTCCGTGTGACATACAAGCGGTCCAACGGAGAGGCTAGAAAGCAAAATGAACAAGAGGAGCTGGAACGACTTGAGAAGATGTTGCTGGAACTTCGCGAAGAATAAAATGCATGTGTACATACGAATATACATATATATACATATATATATATATATTTATTATTATTATTATTATTATTATTATTACTATTATTACTATCACTATTACTACTATTACTATTATTGTCATCATCATATAATTTTTCTCTGTCAAACATATACACATACACACATACACAAACACAAACACCCATTTCGCAAATAATATACATTTTACCACATTAAATTAGCTCAACTGTATTAGTGATATAAATATATGCATTCATTCTAGAAAACTTATTCAACAAAACACTACTAAATTATTTCTTAAACTTAAAATGCTTATTCCATAATTGTAAAATGAAGTTCTGCCCGGTTAATCACAAACGGGAATGCCACAATGATTCCCTTTTTGTCACAATCTGTTTAATTATTGTACACCGGGCAATACTATCTATTAACCTGCTTAAAACTTACAGGGCTTGAACATTGAAAAAAAAAAGAATATGTGTATGTGTGTATGTATGTATATAATCGATTTAAATGTTTATTTAAAAATGGTTTCAGACATATTGTGTGCTATTAGCATACAAATTCTAACTACAGTTGACGAGTTTTATTTTGTTTTTGGTCTTTTTGTTTGTTTGTTTATAATCCTCAGAGGAAGGACTCTCCGAGCTTAAGTACATTCCCTATATTCTTGTACAGTTCGTTGTAATTGCCTATTGGAAGCTGTATATATTTGTGTTAGAATGCAGATCAGAAATATGTCTTGTAATTACAATTGTACGTTTGTGTTGCTGCTGTTGATTTTTTTTTCTACTTACCAAATATTGGTAGGATTTGTTTTAGCAAATCCTTTTTGGACAGTGTGTCTAATACATTTGGCTCCCATGCCTCGTTTTCAGGACTGTGGAAACAAATATTAGTCTTTTTGTTCGTATACACATATATATATATATCTTTGTACAAGCATTGTTATTTACATAAAAGGTGGGCCAGCCAACCGGCCAAGCAACTCTTCAATCTTTTTCTTGGCATTTGTTTTTGTAAGTCGTTTTGCATAGTATATCAGCCACTGGTTGTATTCTTCTGGCGAATCCAATAGAACTGCAACTTCCAATTGTATCTATTTGAATTTGTGTGATTAGAATAGCAATAATGATAGTAAGAGTCGTAATCAAATATTACCTCGATGTGACTCAGAGTCATAGTATCTCTAAGGTCTTCATTTATAACAGCTGCATCAATGTCTAGTGTAGAGTCTGATGATTGTTGTGCTGCAATTGATGCTGTTAGCCATCCCAGAGGGTATTTTTCAGGAGAAGTAGAAGAACGCGAGGTAGGGTTCCAAAAATCTGAGTCTGTGTACCAGGCATCACTGATACACACCCAATCTCTCCCCACAATGTCGTACGTAAATGCTTGGTGCTGGTCAGTGATCAAGAGCACCACACCATTCTTGCGAATCCGTACATTTTTAATTCTGGGTGCCAACGTCTTATCTGATGGTGATTGACACTCTCCCAATATAGGTGCAATTGAGACAGAATCTATGTGCCTCTTTCTTTTCGGTACATCCCTGTTATCAAAATGAATAGAAGAACGGATCATACACACATATTTATGTACATTCGTACGTACATTTGGATTAATTAATGAAAACGTTCTTTTGTATATAGTATTTTTTGTATTGAACTTGCCATGTAGTTAATAGTCCAGTTGCCGTTAAGCACAATAGCCACTGTTCAAAGCAGTGTAAGATTACAGGTGTACTTTCTAGAATCTTGGGAGGAGACAATCTAAGGATTACAGTTGTTTCTTCTTTTTTTAGCCTTCTTAAAATGAAAATGGAATAATGTATATGTAAATAAATGTACCTTATTCCAGAAGGAGAGTATATATGTATAGTACGATTTTCACATCCAACTGCAGAATATTTGTGATTTCCTGTCATCAATAGTACTGGACTCGGTAAACAATCTTCCCAAATAGCCACTCCATCTGCACTGACGGTAATCCTTGAAAGTTCCTTGTGTTTCCCTTGGTGCAAATTGTTCTGGACTTCCATTACTCTCACATGTCCTTCGGTGCCAAAATTTTGTAAGATTCTGGAACGAACTGTGGGGGTGGCCAGTTTCACTCTGCTCTCAAGCACGGCGTGTGGGATAGATGCCACGTCTGACCATTGCGGTCTAGTTCTGACAACGGATGGAATATCTCCAGAAGAATCTGCTGCAGAAGACTTTCTATTGTCTGTAAGCAGAGTACCAAGGCCATGTATGGGAATATATACAGAAGGATCTGTATAATCAACACTGATGCCTTGACGGGTTGGAGGGGGAGTGTTGGGTGGATGGATTTCCATCCTAGCTTTCTTAAAATATGAAAACATAAAAAAAAATAGATCAATAGAGGGAAGAGAGAGGTGTTAACAGTATTATTTTTTATTATTCCTATTATTTTATTTATATACCTTGTTTTGGTTATTGGTTTTCTCGGCAAGTAAATTGAAGCCTGGATTATGGGAGGCATTCGAGGACACCTGGAATGGCTGTATTCGGCGTTTGCCATCCTTTACTACCTCTATCTGATGGAATGGTGTAGTTACTGAACTAGACGAAGATTTGATGGTCCCTGATGATAATGCTAAGTATGGGTTAATGACCATGTTTCCCTTAATAATCAAACACACCCAACGTTATTCCATACTTACTTGGCTCCAAAGAGGTTGAAAAGGGTTTTTGTGGTTCTTCGACTGACTTTCTTGGAGTGACATCTCCCATTATTCCTGCTATCCGCTTTGAAGATGCTATCTTGGTTGCAATTGCGTTATTCTCTTCCATATCAAGCTGTAGTGGAGATTCGGCTAATATCATCGAAGGCTGTCCATAGCCCAGTTTTACTAACGCATTTTTCTAGAAACAACTCGATGTATCAGCAAGATATATTGAGATAAATTGAGGTTAAGGGGGATAGGGTATTTTTTTTGTTCAATATGAAAATCTATCAAAAATCAAATCCAACACTTACAATTTCTGATTCTGGTGCTGTGGGTGGCATGTATCCCACAAGTCTCACGAATCCCACTGTGCCATCCTCTGAACATGCATAGAGTGTTTGTCCATCAGGAGACCTGCAAAAGAAGTTTAATTTTCATTTTCATGTTTTTTTAATAAAGTCCACATGTACACAACCATACACTTTTTTTTTCTCTCACATACCATGTCAAGTCATAAACACTCATACTAAAGAATTCTTCGACCACACAAATTGGTACCGAGTGCTCTGTAGACCAAACAGACAAGCTACCATCATGACTGCCTGTGGCACACAAGGCAACAAGTGAATTTTGAGAGGTTGAACTTTGTGAATAAAATATATTGGGGTTGAATTTCTAGAGAGAGATTTTTTTTAGTTGTGAGCTTTGTGTGACATGAGCCGTGCGTTTTTCTAGTAGTAGAAGAAGAAGAAGAAGCTTACCGAGACTACAACGGGAGTTTCATGACCAAACAAAGACATTTTTGGTTCCCAGTCACCTCGATCGACAATAGATGCGACACATCCAGGACCGTTTACTGCATTGGCTGTTACCAAGTGAGATCCTACGGGAGACCAGCTACATGATCGATGTAAATGAAAGAAAAGGATTATTAGATATGATATTCTTTAATAGATATACGTGTGTGCTATCTGTGCTTACCTTATGCGACGGAATAATGTGATTTCTGGTGCATTTATAAAAGGATTGACTATTTCTTTCTCAAGACCCCAGTCCTTTGTTCGCCAAATTTTGGTTGACTTGTCGTCTGCCTGGGATGCAAGATATTGACCTGCTGGATCCCATGCAACGCCTTTGACGATTCCGTTGTGTTGATCAATTACATGGACTTGACCTGGACCCAATCAATTATATATTATTGATACTTTGAATACTTACTCATATGCAATATCATATTGTTGATTAGTACCATTTTTACCTAGTGTCTTTCCATCCCAAACAATCACCAAGCCGTCCACGCCACATGACGCCAGATACTTGTCGTCTTTGGACCATGCCAAGTCCTGGACATCTATATATATAGTGTTATTATTTTGAATTGTTGAAAAAGAAAGAAAGAAAGAAAGAAAGATATATAGGTATAATATTATTTACCAGATTTGTGGTTTCGTAGATAATGGGCAGCTCTCCATGTTTCACGATTAACGTCATGAGTACCAAAGGGTGTAAGAGTGGTTGGTTGCCTGGATAAGTTGATCGATTGTTGATTTTGCGGTAAGGAAAGTTAGTCATTATTTTTCTTATGATGGTAAGAGAAAGAAGTATACTTTTTTTTTCTTACTCATCCAATTCCCAAATGATGATCGTGTTATCTGTATCTGAGCCAGATGCCAGGTATTTCCCACTATTTGACCAACGTACACATAGAACAGCACCTGTCAAATACAGAAGGATAATAGGATGATAAAGAGAGATTATTATGATTATTATTATTAAAATTATTACAATTATCATTTATTTAGCATCAATTATATATATATATATTCATAAAAGGTGCGTATAATTATTAATTATTAATTATTAATTATATAGCTTTAAGATACATCTTTAATAAAAGAAGAATCTTGTGATATATACATTTTTATATGTAAATATATAATTAGATATATATATATTGAAATAATGAATTATGGCCCTTCTTATTCTTATCTTTATTACAATCATTACACTTATTACAGCTACTATAATTGCTGTTATTATTACTATTATTTTAAGTTATCTATAAAAAACGAAGTGATTTATGTACTATATTCTAATATAGTAGTATAGTGTAGTATATTACTTACCACTATGCAGGGTCAGTGTACTGAGAAGCTTATGACATTGAGGGTCAACCTCAGCCTTTTCATTCAGTATTGGTTCAGTATTCCATATTCTAATCTTCATATCTTTTTTGGTTTTTGATTATTATTATTATTATTATTATTTGGTTTTTGATTTTATATATATATATTATATATATATATATAAATAAATATATATATAAATATATAAATAAATATAAATATAAATATATAAAATTTAATATTAATATTAATAATTATATACATATATGTATATATAAGAAACTCAGCATCTCTTAATCTATCTCTTTTTTTGATTCCTCTTCTTTTGTAGAGAACGCTAATGAATTGCTGTACTTTACCCATGCCGCCTGTAGCAAGTCGTTTGCCGTCTGGATGAGCATGGATGGAGTAAATGGCCTGCCTTTTGGACCTCACACTCTTTGTATTTTCTACGTGTATGTGTACATGTAAAATTGGTTCGTTAATATCTTTTATTTATTTATCTATAGGTACTTATAAAGAAAGAAAGAGACTAATGTATTTATATATTGTATATATAAGAATATGTATTTTGTACCGGTGTGAGTAATCCAGTCTGGCTTGCAGATGATCATGCTAAAGAGGTAATGAGAGGAGGGAGGGGAGGTCTTTACACTTTTGTCGAAACTCAAAGTGGTCACCGCGACAACGACGAAAGCGTTGTAAGTTGTGTTGTTCTGGGTGTGACTGTGTGGCAATAGCCTGTGGACGAAATATATAAATATATATATAAAAAATATATAAAAAGAGGCGACTCTAGGCTTCCCACTCGACTCAGCGACAAAATAAAATAAAATAAAATAAAATAAAATAAAATAAAAATAAAAATAAAAATAAAATTATAAAAAAAAAAAGTTTCCAAGTCATCAAGGTGAAGACAGTAGGGGAGGGGTGAGGGAGGAAGAACAATTTTTTTTAATTCATTTTTTGGATTTGGTTGGGTTTGGGTTTGGTATGAATATAGTGGTGGAATTTCTTGTCAATAAGCTGACTGTGTGTGTGTGTATTGGGTAAAGTAAAATCGAGTGGAGGGGAGTGGAGTGGAGTGTAGAATGGAATGAGTGGGATAACCGAGGATAATGTAATCTATTCAAGAAGCAAGATTAACAAATTGATTTTAGCTAGTTATGATATGATATGATTATCAGCCTTGCGCTTCCTTCTCTAATAAATATATAAATAAATGGAAATATTTGCAAACCATAGGGCGACAGTCAAGACAGAACATTAAAAAAAGAGGAGCAGGGCAGCCTTGGGAAACTTGCTCCGAATACAAAAATTGAAAGAAAGAAATCTCGTCTTCTTCTTTTTGGTAATTGTCTAAACTTCAAATGCTTAAATAGCGGCTTTGTATATCTAGTTCCAAGGCATCTAACAGGAGAAGAATGTCAGCAGTAACCCGATACAATCAAGTATCATATTTTACAACAAAAAAGGATCAAGAAGTACACCATTTTTTTGCAATCAAGAGTATCCCACATATATACACGCGTATTCTTCTGCTTTTTCTCTTATATTTGTTTAGAGGGATCTAATATACACAGCACGTATATGAAGGATCAATTTGCCGAATCATAATCTATTAGGACATCAATAGCATTTATTCTTTAGAGACATGTTTTATATTCAAACCATTGTACACCTCTTGTATAAAGAAATATATAACAAAGAAAATAAAGAACGACTAAACTGGGCGGTCATTGGATGAAAAGAATTTCCTTTACACTTTCAGCTAACAATCAAAAAATAAACCTTTCCAGTATATTTTATTAGACTCTCAAAACGTTTATTAGACCTTAGAGCACGGTATATGCATTTTACATCCAGTGCAAGCTTCTTTGATCCATTACATAAACACACACACACAATAGGTGGGAAAATAAATATAAGTACAGAGAAAGAGAATGTGCGAATTTACAATGTATACACCCTTTAAGCGGAGCTGCACTATAACATTAAACAATATACTTCAATAATCTGTAGGCCACACAAACAGTATCTACATTACACCTTTTTATCAGTGACTCTTAAGAAAACAAAACTGAATATAGAGCTATTCTGTAAAGAAAAGTTATATCAATATCAATAGTAATATCAATTTCTTTCTTTTGAACACACCTGATTTGTTTTCCTTTTCCAGAACCTTTACTTAAAGCTAAATCTTCCAAGGTGTCCCTCAAAAGAAAGACATATTTCTGGGAAAGAAACAGTTTTTTTTTAGATCAATTTTATGTACAAAGAAATAAAAATCTTTACAACAAAGAGGGGGGTCAGTCGCTGTTCTAGGTATATAATTGGACAATGTTACTCGTTGGCAGAAAACCGACATGGATTTTTTTTTTGAACTACATTTTCATAAACGAAGCGGCTCTCCACATCAGCATAAAACGCAATTAAGCTTGGTCTCAAAAAGAGAACTCCGGCTGTTGTAACTGTACCCAAAACAAGATCCAAAGCGATGACCATCCTTGGCGCCATATCTCCTTTTGGTGCAATAAATCTGCAAGTGAATCTCCCAAAAGGTACAGTGAATTCCAAGAAAAAAAAACAGAAAGAAGCCCTATATAGAGCCAGAAAATACAAGGTTTGGACCATAACTGGGCATCACTTCAACATTGTTCCTACTACTTTGAATTCGATGGATATATACGAAGAGTTCAAAGCTCATTAGTTGATGCTGGACCATAATCATATCCATAAAAACAGGAATGCTTAGCTTTACATCGAGGGTAGCAAATATGATTGTGTCTATCTTCTACCCTATTCTCCTGAGCTTAATCCGATTGAGTATTTCCAGTCAGCGGTAAGAAGTGAGCTCAAAATAGATTCTCTTTTGTAGGAGGAAATAGTATCCCCGAGGATTTTAAATGATCAATAATAAAGTGCTGCTCAGTGACTTGAAAGTATTCTGTACATATCATCAGCTCATATTTGATGATTGTTTAGAGCATAAACGTTTATAATACATTACATTTTTACACCAATAGTTTCTGGAAAGAGATTGTATCAATATCAATATCTATATCTACACCTATACCTATAAAAATGTATATACATGCAGAGCGAATGGTAGCATGCCGAGTCAGAAATTTCATGGTCACACTACTACAGTACAAATAAACGCAGGAATTCAAAGTTGGCGGGCAAGGAAGCGTAGTGATAATGAACAAGTTGATTGCTTTATTAGCCCTACAGACATTCGTCTCAATCACTGCTGCATCCTCATTTGTATACGAGGATGTACTTGCGTATCCACGCTATCGAGTCAGTCTGTCGGAGAACAAGATTCCTGAATCAGTCGTGTTTGGCAATAGCATCAGCGTAAGTCATTAGGAATAAACTCCCATTTTCTTTTGGTAAAGCAAAAACAAAAAACAAACAAAAGAGAAAATGAATCACACGAGTATTCTAAACTATTATACTTAGGATACTACAGGAGAAATATCAACGAGCTCGGAAACACACGACATATTACAAGACGATAACAATGTTGTGATGATAAGTGCTTATGGCCAACCATTCTTGTGCAAAATTCCCAACGTCGATGCCGAAGGAGACAAAGAAAAACGGCAGAGACAAATCAAAGAGCACATGAAACAAGAAAATACTCGTGGAAGTATCGAACGCGGTCTCCAACTACTTGAACCTCTCTCAAAGGGCTGTCTTTACTTTACTGTATGTTTAAACCTAATATATATAAATATATATAAATATAAATTAATTAATCGAAATTTTCTTACTGTAGTTACACGGGTATTGGACATACGAATATTGTCATGGTCAGCATGTAAGACAGTTTCACGAAGAGAGAATTGCCCAAGGTGAAAATGGACAACCAGACACTAGACGCGAAGGGGCATCGTTTTACCTTGGGCTTTATCCAGGCACCACGGAGAGCTCTGACCTGATTCAGAGAAATTCAGCCAAACAAAGCACAACAGTTCAACAAATATCAAAAAATATTCCAAAAACAGACTTACACCACGTAGGTGACAAAAGATACTTGGTCCAGAAATGGGGAGGAGGTACTCAATGTGATATTACCAAAGAGCCTCGTAGCATTGAAGTACAAGTAAGTAGTATTTTATCAAGATAATATATATGTATATGTGTGTGGTGTGTGTGTAGATATTATTTGTATATTTAAATATGAATATTTTTTTCTAGTACCATTGCGATATGCAAGTTCACGACAGGATTACAATGTTCCAAGAAATCAAAACCTGTCAATACCAGATTGTTATCTCGACACCTCGTCTGTGTGAAGAACTTGTCTTGTCATCCCAAGCACAGTCGGAAACCTACCCCATCAAGTGTGATCCAATTGTACCTGACCATACCTTAACTGATGAGCCCACCGAACAAGAGAAAGCATCTGGATGGGTTGAAGTTAAAGTGGACACCAAGGTAGAGTCCGACACTTCAATTGTTGCAGCAACCGAGGCTGCAAGCATGGTCATCCCTGAGGAGACAGACACATTCCAGGTTGTTGGGTCTGAGGTTTCGTTGTCTGAGGAAGATGAAGGAGAAGATGAACAAGAGTTGAGAAAGGCCATTGCTGAGCTCACTGCTCAGATCGACCAATTACAGCGTCAGGTGAGAGAGTCTTCATCGGGGCAGATTGCAAAAGACAAAGCTATCCAAGACCCTGGACTGGCATACTTCTACATCGACAGAAACGGAAAAATTGTGCCTGCTGATGAACAGACAAAGGAAGTGTTCCAGAAACTTGGAGGTCTGGAAAGTAATGCTGTAAAGTGGGTACATGAAGATGTACCAGAAGATCAAAAGAAGAACAAGGAAGCATACGAAAAAATATATGGCTATTAAACAATATAAAAAAAACAAACAAATAAATAAATAAAACAAATAGTATATATATATACATCTTTGAGTATTGATGGGAATCATTTTATTTATATGTATATGTATATATAATATTTGGTTTGGTTTGGTTTGGTTATCTATGAATACACAGGTTCTATTTACACAGCAATAAAAACGCTGTTGTTTGTTTGATTGTTTGATTGTTGGTGTGTGTGTATGTAGCTGTTTATGTTGTAATGTTATGATTTCTTGAGGTTTGTCGCCCGAGTGAGTTTCTTTACAGAATTTTTTTCTTAAAAAAAAGGTAAAAAGAAATTGAAGCCGTTCAAGACCGTTTCTTCATCTGTAATCCAGTCTCTTCTTCCTGATCACCGGCGTATCCTTCATCCTCGTACACTTTGCCTTCCGCCGAAATATTTTCATCGACATTTTCAATCTTAAATGTCGGACGTTTGGTGAGAGAAGGTGGAGTGACGGTTGCAGATGTTTCGGCAGTATTTGTGGTAGTAGTGGTTGTTGAAAGGGCTTCCATGCGCAGCATTTCGAACGATCCTCCACAGAAACTGTTAGACCTGCTCATTCCATTGATATTTGGAGTGTGTGATTCACTGGCTGATCCACTGCATCCAGTTATATGGCCACTGTGAAGGAAACTAAGATCATCCATTTCCGAAGGTTCTTTGGGACTTCCCCAATTAAAAATGTGTTTGTCATCGAGCCAATCCATGCGAGTAGCCTGTAAAAAGAAACCACTTCTAATTTTGGGCAGTTTGCTCTGGACAGTAGAAAGATTAAAGCTGCTGGTACTACTGCCGGTTCGGCTAGATGAACTCAGCATAGGAGCAGTGCGAGAGATGTATTCAGCTACACAAATCGATTGCACAAATTAATTTAACTTGTTCTTTTTCTTTTCTATAATGAATATCGATTAATAGGACTTAGTTTGGACACATACCATCAAAGTCAGGGAATGCCTTTGGTCCATACTCATTGATCAAGTCGGTAATATCACGTGATAGTTTGCTTCGGCTTTGACGAAGAATTTCTGCGCCATCAGGGTCCAAAAGAGACATGACCAAAGGCTTGAGAGACTTCAGGATGTCGAGACCAATTTCACCAAACCGAAGACTGGCGTACGAGGTGAAACACAACAAAACCCAGACAGTACCCGGAATCATAAACTTCCACTTGGGAGCCAAGTCAGAGTTGTAAAAGGTCATAAAGACAATAAAGCTGTAAAAAGCGTAGAGAGTCGGTACCAGTACGAGAGCTACCAGAACCTTCCAAGTTGCCAGGACATCACGACCAGCAATCTTTACAGTCGACCCACGAAGAGCAGCTACAAACATTTTTTTAAAAAAAAATTCTTGTCAAAATCACTGACCATATATGTAAAAGTGTATGGGGTGTTTATATATATGTGTGTGTGTGTACACACACCACTTTTTAAAGATAATATGCACGTACAACCCCAACATACCTGAAGCTTTTTTCTCACTGATCACCTTGGCAACCACCATTATTGGAAGATTCAATACAGCACTATGATACGTATACATAAAACAAAAAGGTTATTTTCTTGTACTCTAATTAACTCACGGGCGCTTTATTTTTATAATTACCCTGGGAATCCCCATAATCCAAGTAAACTTAAGAAGAATAGACGTTCGATAAGCATGGCCAGTGTATGACGTCCGCCGAGATCTGTCTTTGACACCTGATGATCTTGAATACCATGATATTTTAAAAGTTGATTGTATGCCAATACTCGTTGCTGGAGGTCAATGACTTTTGGATCATCTTTGAAAAGGTTGTATCCAATCAAGAAACGTCGGTTGAGATCTACGACATGTGAGATATGTAGCTTGCGGTGGGCAGGTTTGTAAAGGCGGCGGGCGGCTTGGATAAGCTAAAGAAGAAAGAAAAGAACAAATGATTATGATTATAATGACAAGTGTTAATTAAAATCGATTACCCAGTCCTTCTAAACATGCGTATATTTATATATATATATATGATATGTAAATTAAATAAACGAATAAAAATAACATACCATCAAAGTTTCGTATGTTCCAGCATTAACTGTAACACTCTTGAGAGCATTATATATTGTGTCCAAAAGTTTACCGCACGCCTCTCGCTTCTCTACACCACCGGCAATAAATTTATCTACAAGATTGGCTGGGATAGTAATTGGGTTTCCAAACTCTACTACTGCGCGAGAACGGAATCGATGGGCGTGAAAGTAATTCAGACCTTGCAAACAAAAAAGAAAACGAAAACAAAAAAGCAAACAAATTTAGATATATGTTTTGTTTCGTATATCTTCTAAATTATATTCAAATACCACAAGGAACAATCTTGACGTCTAATCCAGGGTATTTAGCCATAGCGCCAAGAGCCATCAAAGTGACGCCGGCTTTATATATAAAATTATAGGTATATACACAATATGTTGTTAGTTTTGACTTTCATTTTCATTTTGTTGCCATGCAAGTGACTCTGTTTTCTTCCTCTTTTCTTTTTACCTTTAAGTGGTAACATTTCGGCACGATCATGGCTACCACCTTCGGGGAATATCGTAATACAGCCATTATTGTTGAGTTCGTCGTGGACACTTTTGTAGACTGCATCTTGTTCAATATGAGGCATGCATTTATAAGGTGTGCCATCGTTTGAGGTCAACAACTCGAGGGATTTGAGGTCTTTAAAGTCTTTTTTGATCACAAGTTCTGTGTCTGATAAAATCTCGACCACTTCAGCCTGGCCAACATTCTTGGGAAGTACTATCGAGTCTCGAGGTTTGAGTTGTGAAAGAAACTGAGTGTCGATGCCAGTGATACGGAAGGGTTCGGTCTTGCAGTTCAGGAGTTGAATTCTGCCTTTCCCGAGGACAGCCAGATCTTGGGAACGGACAACAGGAACTAATATAGATATATAGATATATAGATATATACACAAATAAATGAGCAAATAAATAAAAATAAAATAAAAAGGGGAAAATCAAGAATATTAAGTTGATTAATAAATAAACATAAATTCACTTGATTTTTTTTTATTTCTTTCTTTATTTCTTTATATATTACAAGTATAAACTTACTGGCGTTGATCATACGAGCAAAGAAGCCGATTCCACGTTGATGCATTGACTTTTCGGCAATAAGAAATGACACACGTCTTCCACATTCGCGCATGACAAGAATGGGGTCGACAAACTGGCAAAGATAATAATAATAATAATAATTTATTTAATTTTCTTATTTGGCCAAACTTTCTTTTTAGGTGTTTACTGATGTCGTGTCTTACTTGGTTGGCATGAGGAGCGACGACAAAAATAACTGGACCTTGCTTTGGTATTCTGTGGGCACCTCTTGGTCGAACTTCTCGGAAGAAAAGTTTGATAATGAGGTTGAACAACCACATTGTGAGGTCGTAAGTGAGTTTTCGCGGATCCATGGCGAAGATGAGGTCGAATGACCCAAGGTTGAAATTTGGAGTTGAGGAGAAAGGAAAGAAGAAGAAGAGAAGAAGAAGAAAGATAGTAGAGAGAAAGGCAGACAAGTAAATAAAGTGTGTTTGTGTGCGTGTGTAAATAAACACGAGGTAACAAATAAAGAGATAGGAAAGGACCGGGTTTACAATAGACCCTTTGGTGTAAGTAAAAGCGTCTTTAAGGAAGATGAAGTGATTATAATGAAATCTGGCAACAACGATCGACTTGTACTCTCTGCATTGACCAATAGAACTATCTAGGTTGTGCAATCGGATAACATCACTTCAATGTTTCAGTTAGTAAGTTAGTCAGTCAGTCAGAAACCCTTGGATCACATGTAATTTTGTGTGCTTCTTATTATTATATAATATTTGGCTACAGACTTCTTGTCTTGGTGCATTTAATTTTTTTTCTTTATTTTTAAAAATAAATAATCCATTTAGAAGTAGGACAAACATGTGGACCAAGCTAAAGGGTGTTTTGGCACACAAGCAGAATCGACATTTGAAGTAGTGTAACTACCCAATATGTGTCTTTGTAAAGCCATGTATCTACATTTTATTTTGTACTTTTTCTGTTTTTCATTTACTTTCAAAAAAACTAAAACCAAAATGGAATGTTTTGGATATACAGTCAGGGTGGTCAATTCTATCGCTTTCTAAAATGTACTTGGCGGTCAGCCAAAAAAAAAAAGGTAAGAAAACAGCGGGAATGAATTAGGTTTCTGTCCATAGACTCTTTCCTACATACAGTTTCTAAACCATGTCCCGCATTACATCTGCTTCAAAATGATTAACTTATCAAACAGTCTCTGATGAGTAACACTGTAGGAAATGGCAGGATTTATACCTCCGACCTCGTACCGAGTTACGTACTCGTAACTTCTGCTATTTAAAAGTCAGTATTTAAAATACCGACCTCGTAACGAGTTACGAACTCGTAACTTTTATAGCCAATAGCATGCCTGTTTTAGTCTATTAGTTTTACTTTTTGTCAAATACGATTTATGGGATTTTCTATTATTTTGCATCTAAGCCAATAAAATATTCTAAATATGGCAGATCTATACCTTTTTAGGTATTTATATTCTCTTTATGATTGGTTTAACAAATGCATGATGTTTTATATTGAATTTTTTGGTTTTTATTGATCAAAATAATACAAGTTAAACATAAAGAAGTATGCGAAGAAGAAGTACTAATTTTTATGATATTTAGTAGCAGCTTAAGCTATATATTCATTAAATAATATACATATATCTGTTTTTATGTGATATTTTTTACATTTTTTTTTAGCTAAAAAAAAAGGCCATTCTCTAAGTACTATGATATTGATGAAGGCATGTATATTGCTTAATTGATTCTTTTTATCAAAGAATATAATCCTGCTTTGTGTTAACATTGTCATGTCTGATTCCTACTTTTGAAAAACAAGAAGACAGATTCCTTGCAATTCTCTAAATCTACCGAGATTTCTAATGAGCATACGAGCAATCTTGACAACCAAATTGTACTTGATGCAGACATTTTTCTGTCAATTCTTCTCAAGTTACTTTCTTTTGTCAACTTTGCTGATTCGTATTTTATTAATACTAGCCTTAATAGCTATTAAGTATGTTTCTTTTAAAGACACTTAATAATTCTAGACCTTGTGAAAAAAAAAATAGAAACAAGTCCTTTTTAGATGTACCAATCTAAATTGTTTGGAGAACATGGACGGGTCAGAGGTTATGCATCGTTTGTGGAATCGGGATGTTGCTTCTGTCCTGAACTTCCGACATATACTTAACAATCTGAGATATGATGGGACTATACCTGTAAGGTTCACCCGCGTCATTCGGATTGGACGTATCAGAAGACAAGCAGAACAAGATCTCCAGGAGGGTCGTCGTTTGAGACAAAGACTGACTAGAATTCAAAGAAGATGAAAAAATTCCGTCCTGGTTACCGCTTAGGACCCACCCAAGCTACCGCTGGTAAGCCATTAGATTTTAATAACTTGGTATTTAGTTTTGTAATGGGTTGAAAAAGCTAAGAAAAAGATGTTTTGCTTTGACTGCAAAAAACATGGTGGGGTAAAAAAAAAAGTAGAATATAAAAGAGAGCGAGAGAGAAATTGGTGCATAATTAAAAGTCAAGTACAAGACACTTTAAACCCCGGAAAACTTGCAACAATTCACTAAAATCACCTATTTTTTTTTCTATAGGGTACATTACCTACTAGCTGTCGCTTGAGTTTGGACTTATCAAAATCAATATATAAATCTGAAACAACTTTTGCAAATTAATGATGCCTACCTATGCTGGTGCTATGAGTAAACTATTATATACTTCACCTTCCTGGCGAGGGTTTCAGTGTTATATTCTTAATTGCATCAGTGCAATAGCTTCTCAAAGTTATTTTTGCTCGTACTGTTACAACTAATTCTGAATGACATTACACTCTTCGGTTGTTGTTGAAACCTTGGCTGTATTTGTACTGCTTTTGACTATCTGCTCCTGTAAAAATTCCGTTTTGACTTGTATTAAAGAGTATGATGAAGAAGGCGCGTTAGAAAATACACGAGAATATATCAGGAGAAGATTAAAGGCAAGATCTATATCTGAAAAAGAAAACACTTAAGGAGCTGGATACTGCTATCCGGTGGTGTTGAGCAATATTCTAGCTAAAGTTTGTGAAAAGTATTATTTGTCAATGCTTAATAAAACAGACTAGATCAAAGTGACGCATATAGAACTAAAAAACAATTGATTGCTTTTTAATGATAGTTTTTTTTTCAAACATGGTTTATTAGGTAAAAACAGACAAACTAGAATACAAAGTTAAAGGGCTATAACAATGGATACCATATTTTAGGCTCCGGCGAATTAAGATAAGAAAAGGTTGGTTAACTACGCGTTCTCAAGTTTTTGCTGTATTGTTTGGCGACTTGATATTATTACCAGTATTTAAGATGTATTTCAATAAATACGTGGGCGTATAGTCAATTTTTATACATAATCTAGTATAATTTATTAATGCACCATCATATCTCTCTGATGTCTCAAAGAAGTTCATTATCGTACGCGGTCTGATCGGTGTCCTAAAATCCAAACTGTTCGTAGGATATTCGACACAAGCCACATGAGTCAAGTTTACTCCCACGAATGTACAGTTAGTGAACAAGTAAAGATATGGTCAGGATGCATACTCTGACTTTATGTCTTTCTGAATTTCGTCCAACAATTTAAGTTTTAAAGGACTCAAGATTTATTTTAACTGCTTATTTGTCATATCTTTTTTCTAAGACGCTTCTTATGCGCATCTTTATTCTTTAATGCTTATTTCAAAAAGGGCCTTACAATCAACAATATACATTTTAAAATTCGTCCAGCACAGCTACTTGACAGTACCTTGGTTACTCTTTCCAAAAGTTAAACTTTAGCAACCAATCTACTTCCTCAGGTATCAATGCTGCTGCTACATCCATGATTCCAAGTTTTCTTAACCACAAAATTCTTGGATTTTATTGGTCCAAAAACAGACTCAAAATGTGGAGAAAGATTATGTGGTCCGTGTATGTTGGGGTTTCGATGGATGGATCAATTCACAACTTATCATTTTTCTCAAGTTTTTTATTATTTTCTACATTGCATGACTAAGAATAAAATAAAAAATAAAGGGCTATTCGAAATTTCAGGTGTGTATTCTGTAAAGCAGGAGAGGGGGTTGATAAAGAAGGGAAAGGGGTAAGATTTTCAAAGTTAGACTTTAAAAGTATATTCTATTGGCCTCCTCATAGAAAGCAAAAATACAGGTTCTGGAATAGCCAAACTAAATTAATAAATAACGAAACTGTTTAATTTCATTTCATTTTTGCAAACCACGTTATAAATAGTATTCTACTTTTGAAAACTGTGCTGCAGTAATAGAATATTCCTCAAATATCATTGACATCATTGACATAATCATTGACATTACAATAATCTTCGTCATCATCTTCGTCTTCATAATCATCGTCATACTCATCACTGACAACAGAATAAAGGGGCATTTATTTTTGGATTTTTTATTATTATTAGTATTATTAACCTATACTTTGAACTGAAGAGTCTTGCTTACACGTTCTGTTGGATTTTCTGATAGAGACTTCATTAGCTCTCAAAAGATTTAATCCAAATGCATCTAATTTATAACTCGCATGGTTATGTTTGTTCAATTATCCGTTATCCTTCAGTATCAGTTACAGCAAAACGGATAAGAGCAAATTTGATTTATAGAATGTTGGATCAAGAACCATTTTGTTATCATATACTATCGTACTGTACTGTACTGTACTGCACCTCAGCTTAACTCAATCTTGGTTTGTCATGGCTATCTAAACAAAAATAATTAAAGCTATTGAATGTGTTTTCTAGCATCTTCCCGGAACCTTGTTTAAATAAATGGATCAATAATTGCATAAATTAATTAATTAATATAGGGAAGAAGAAGTTATCCTTTAAATATAAATATAAAAGCCAAATTACTCACAAAACTTCTTTCTTTACCAACCACATTAAATTTAATACATTATTTAATAGTTCTCTATGCACTTTTCTTCTTCTTTGGGCTTAACAAACAATGCTTGCTATAATAAAGATGTATTATTTAAAATTAATTCGTTCTATTACTCAAGTCACCCAATTCTGGGCTGGAGAGGCTAGAAGTTACTTTTAGATCTCTTTTTATCCTCTTGATTTATCCAAGTTCTTAAAGTCAAACCGCCTGTCCTTTTCTCTTGTGTGTGAGTAGGTGTGTGTGTATATTTTTTTATAGTTATCGCAAAGGATGTTCCTAATACAAACTTTTGTGTAACACATCGTTACAACACAGAAACAGTCACTTGTGCGAGTCACTTTACAAAAATTTTCGATTTTTTTTTTCTATTAGCGACTGGTGTGAATAACTAATTTTTTTTTGTCTATAAAAGCACTCGCTCACTTGGCAATCCTTTTGTTCTCTACCCAATCATGCTTATATCCTGTGTGCTCTTCTCTTCAGTGAATTGTATCCTTCGGGAAAAGTATGGGAGAATAAACTCTGGTTTTCTACACTCAACTTTAGTAGTAGACTCTATGCGCTCTAATCGCCTAGAGTCTCTTGAGGTTGGAGACCAACAAATAATTATATACATGTGTATATATAATTTTAATATTAATAACTTAAAAAATGAAAATGAAAATGAAAACAAAAAGGAATTATTGTTAAGAGAAATTATTTTTTATCAAGATCCATCTCTTGTAACACTCGTAACCACTCTGTACCCGCTTCTGAACGAATTGTTTCAATTTTTCGACGAAATGCCTCTGTGTCTGTATTTGGTAGTGGCGGTGGACTTTGACTGTCTACAGACCCTGAACGAATAGAACGTGTGAGAGAAGATTTTGACCGTTTCTTGTGCGGGGATTTGCGTGACAGTTGAGTTTCTTGGACGGCTTGTTCAAGCGTGGCAACTCGAAGCACATGCGTATCATCTTTGAGAGAATGTACAGACGAGGCTGCTGGCATCACGGGTTCTCCAAGCCGAATCATACGTTTTGTCTTTAGGGATTTTGAGCGAGTGATTAGAGGTGGACACGAATGCTGGGTGTGTCCCTCATCACAGGCAGCAATTGAGCGAGGTCTTGGCCAAGCATTGACAGGTTTCTTTTCTTTGATAATCTGAGCAGTATCACTGGCTCGTCTTTGAGGAGACATCCAGAGTCGTTCCTGGTGGGTTAGTTTTGCATTGTCAAGTATCACCCTTGACCCTGCCATTTCAAATATCCTAAACAGTTCAATACGGTATTCGGTCTAAAAAACAGAGATATATATATATATTATAATATAATTATATAAGTATATGCATATAATATATATATATATATACATTTTTTATGCAAAAATAATAATAATAAAAAATAAGTTTAGTTTTCTTATTATTTTTTCTTTCATTATTTCAAATACGTTACGGGGTTTTTTTTTTCAAAACTCAACTTGTTCAGTGCAGGGATTACTTTGAACCCAAAGTGTTTCGAGGTTGGGTAAGGGGGCCAGTAGTTTGAACTCATCAAGAGATTCAATACAGTTCTCACGCAAATCGAGACGTTCGATGGCCCACAGCCTGTCAAGTGAGTCAATGATACGAATTGAATTTCCTCTCAGATTGAGCTCTTGGATATTCCCCACTGTGGTGTGAATTGCAGCCACAGAGGATATCTTGTTGTGAGCAAGATTGAGGTACTGGAGATTGAAGAGACATGAGAGTGCTTCGGGAATACGGTCCAATAGATTGTGCGAAACATCGAGATGTGTGAGACTCTGAAGCAATTCCAGGCTTTGGAGACGCGCAAGGGTATTGTTGGCCAACGACAAGGAGGTGAGATGAATAGTATCGGGTGACCACACAACAGCATCCGGAACGTCATCTAGTTGGCCGTGTTGGACGACCAAGTGTTTCAGGGTGACGGGGGGAACATCCATGCAGCGCGGATGGATTTGCAGCAGCACTAGGCGACTAAGGTTGCCAAAACTAGCCAAGGACACCCTCTCTGTCTTCTCCTCAGCATCAAACCCATCGATGGTCGGGCCAGTGCGGTCTACACTCAGGCAGGGAAGCTTAGATAGTTTATCAAATAGTTCAGACGTATCACCTTGGCTCTTGGATTTGAGGCCCCACAGACTCCACCGCTTGGGTTTCTCTGTCGCAGCCTCTGTTTCTTTCTCTTTTGCGGCCAGTGCGAGCTGGTGTTCTGCCTGTAAAAACAAGAGCTCTGACAAGTTCAAGTGCAGAGGAAGGGGAGAACTTGGGTGGAAATAGGCCTCATCTTGAAGAAGCTGGGTTAGCTGTCGGATCCATATGGCTCTGTTAACCATTCTTAATGACAAATCAAAGTGAAAGATGTAAAAGATTACGGAAAAAAGGTCAAGAGAATTGAAACTTTATATACCCCTTTTGTGTGTGTGTGTGTGTTTGTATGCGTATTATATTTATTTATTTATTTTGCCCTTCATTTCATGGCGCGGATATCGAACCCAACTGAAGTCCAAAAGAATAAATAGACTTTTTTTTTTCTTCTTCTATTTTATTAATATTATTATCATTATTATTATTAGTATTGTTGTTGCTGTTGCTGTTGCTGTTGGTGCTGCTGCTGTTGTTTTTGCTGCTGCTGCTGTTTAATTTGAATAGCCTTTTTCTTAATTTTATTTTTATTTTTATTTTTATTTTGGTTTGGTTTGGTTTGGTTTGGTTTGGTTTGTGTTTGTGTTTGTGTTTGGTTTTGGTTTTGGTTTTGGTTTTGTTTTGCTTTTGCTTTTGCTTTTGCTTTTGCTTTTGCTTTTGCTTTATTTGAGCCATTGGTTGTATGTCTTGAGAAGCGTACGTTGTCCATTACCCCTTCCAGTTTGGCAGTCGCGCTCAAGTGTGAAGATAGCATCTCGCACAGTGACTTTACGTGATCCTTGCTCTCCTAATCTTGGTCTACCAATCGTGGAAGGTGGAAGGAACAGCCCGACGTTGTCTTGACGGCCGAGATCACGGCCAGAGAGTGCATTCACGCTAAGACCTCGGCCTCTTCCACGCTTGGCGCTAGCTTCTGCCTTACGTCCTCTCGGTCTACCCCGACCACGCGGTGTATCCTCTGCCATACCTTCAGCAGTATTAAACCCTGACATTTGTTGTTGTGGTTGCCCTTGGCTTTGCACTTGGCTTTGACCTTGCACTTGGCCTTGGGCTAGTGGTTGCGCCTGCAATTGTGATTGTGATTGTGATTGTGATTGCGGTTGCGGTTGTAGTTGTGGTTGTGATTGTTGTTGTTGTTGCAGTTGCAGTTGCGGCTGTGCTTGAGGTTGTGGTTGCGGTTGTGGTTGAGGTTGAGGTTGTGTTTGAGGTTGCGCTTGAGATTGTGCTTGAGATTGAGGTTGAGATTGTGATTGTGCTGGGGGTTGTGGTTGTGCTTGAGGTTGTGTTTGAGGTTGTGTTTGAGGTTGAGGTTGTAAAGGTTGCGCTGGTAAGGGTTGAGAGGATGGGAGTTGAGGGGAGGATATTTGTTGTGGCTGTAGTGGTGGAGAAGGGGGTGCAGGAGCTGCTGGCATGCGGTCTTTGCCCATTCCTGTCAACATCCAACTCTTACGCACGCCACCTGCACTCATCAAAGCCGTTTCGTTTGTGTGCTTTTTACGAATATCTTCACTCATATTTCTGGCTGTCACACCTGGACCCATCTCCTTTTCCTTCTTTTTCTTTTTCGGTCTGTTCTCCTCATCAACATTCATTCCATCACTGTCTCCAAGTTGTGCACGGCGCTCGCGTTCGGCAATGATTTCCTTTCGCTTACGCTCTTCTTCACGCTCCACACGTTCTATAGCCAGCAGTTGTTTTTTAATATCCTGCTGAACCATAATTTTGTAAAGAGGCTGGCCATGTTCATCAACAGGTGGAGCATCAAATGTTTGCGAAAGCACACGATGCTTTGATGCAGCCACCATCTGCTCAATCAAGTGTCGCAGCCTATCTTGTGTGGCCAAAGCCAGATAAGATAAGAAATCTGGGTCGATCTTGTAAATAGAGAGTGGTTTTGCTAGTTTGCAGCATAGATAGATAGATAAATATCAATAATGATAATAATGATAATAGTCGAGATTTCTCTCTATCATTCTCTATTTACACTGCGTTTACCCATTTTCATGACAGTGTCCCTGAGCATATCTGGGTTCATAAAATCCTGCATTTTGGATCGATCTACACCATCGGGTAATGATCCGCCAACCATTTCACCATCCTTTAAGAAATGTTCGACTTCTTCCTAAAATAGCCCAAAGAAATATATATATATATATATAAATAAATAAAAATATTATGTATGTATGTATGTATGTATGTATGTATGTATGTATGTATGTATGTATGTATGTATGTATGTAGATATATAAATAAATATGTAAATACACAAATAATACTATATTTAAAAATAGTGATACCATTACTCTAGTCAGTTTAGGGAATTAAAATTACCTTGAGATCTACGCCAGCATAGCCCATAACATCCGTGAGTGTATCATAATCAATCCTGTCACCCGAAGGACCCGAAGAAGAAGAAGGACCTGAAGATGATGCTGGGACTGATGGTTTTCTACAAATCCACAAATTCGACAATCAAAACCACGACACTAATATTTGCCCTCTTTGTCCATAAACATGCACACGCGCACGCACACGAACACGCACACATAAGCACGGACGTAAGTACGGACGTAAGTACGGACGTAAGTACGGATGTACTTAAGTACACATACACATACACACACACACACACACACGCACACGCACACGCACACACACACACACAGCCACACGCATAACCACACGCATAACCACACGCATAACCACACGCATAACCACACGCGCATCTACAAGTTCAGATACAAGCACACAAGACTTACGGTGGATTTTGGATCGAGCTTCGTGGGATTTGTAACCCGGGTGTGGGCATGGCGGGTGTCTTGAACAATGGTAATGGGTTGTTTTGGGGTGAATGCATCGTCATAGGCCCATGATCTGTCTTTGCCCGTTTCATCTGAGGTGTACTACACAAAAGAAATATAGAAAGAAGGGAAGGAAAGCAAAAAAAAAAGGAAAAAACTGTCAAGATATCTCTCCCTCTTTCTTTCTTTCTTTCTTTCTATATATCTTTTTCTCTCTCTTGATTCTTGCTTCTCGCTTCTAGTTTCATTTATGGTAATTTCAATGTTATCTAGCTTACATAAGACCTGTCATCCCTCTCTGTGCATCTTCTGCCCTGACTTGTGAGCTCGTCATAGTACGTTTACGATCGTTTGTGTCAAGTGGTAAAGTTGACTGCATCATAGCCATGGGGTCGTTTACAGTGTTTTTGTTGAGTACAACGGGTGGGCGGATGTTTGATGGTCCTGGAACATTATTGCTGTTATTAGCATTGACATTGACGTTGATATTTGCATTTGGGTTCGCGTTTGCATTTGTGTTGATATTGTTATTGGCGTTACCGGTGCTGATGTTAGGATTCGTGTTTGCATTGTTATTGTTATTGTTAATATTGCTGTTGATATTATTGTTGTTGTTGTTGCTGTTGTTGTTACTGTTGTTGATATTGTTATTTGCTGTGTTTGCAGTGTTAATGTTGCTGTTGTTACTGTTAGCGTTAGTGCTGCTGTTGCTGTTGTTGCTGTTGTTGTTGTTGCTGCTGCTGCTGCTATTATTCGAATTTGAGTTGGGCTGTGCACTTGGTTTGTTTTTCAGGTCCTCCAACTGTTGATAGTGTTGCTGATCAAGCAACATTTTGGCTTGGAGCAAAAATTGATCGGCTGTCACCGCATTGTTCTTAATATTATATAACATATCTCAATTCATCAGTAAAAATTATCCTTTCTCTTTCTCTTTTATTTTCTTTATCGGCATATGCATATTTTCAAAATAAATAGATAATAATCATAGCAATAGTAAAAGTAAAAGTAAACAAATTACAAACCTGGAGCTCTCTGAATAACTCAATGAATTTCTCTTTACGATCAGGGGGTAGCTGAGAAGTAATGTTGTCAAGAAGAGTAGTAGATGTAGCAGCAGATGGTGGGTTTGGGTTACGCTGTACAGGTCCAACAGGAGGTGGTGTAGGTGCAAGATTTGATGGATGATGCTGTGCCATGGGCATCATAGGGTGCTTTATATGACTGGGTGGATGGGGCGAAGGTGAAGCCATCAATCGTGCCCCAGGCATCATAGGGCTCTGGGAAGATGCGAGAGTTGGAATTGCTACTGGAGGGCTCATGATAGGTGTGTGGTGCTGCTGTTGCTGATGTTGCTGATGTTGCTGGTGGGATAGCTGCTGGTGTTGCTGATGTTGCTGATGTTGTTGGTGCGGCGATTGTTGAAGTTGTTGCTGCTGGTGAGGCGATTGCTGGAGCTGTTGTTGATGAGGGGATTGGAGTTGTTGCGCGTGTGGTGATTGAAGCTGCTGTGGATGAGGTGATTGGAGTTGTTGAGGGTGGGGCGACTGAAGCTGCTGTGGATGGGGCGACTGAAGTTGTTGCGGATGGGGCGACTGTTGGATTTGCTGTTGATGGGGCGACTGTTGGATTTGTTGTTGATGAGGCGACTGAAGCTGTTGATGATGTGGTTGTTGATGCGGTTGCTGCTGTTGGTGTTGATGCTGTTGGTGTTGTTGCTGCTGCTGCTGTTGCTGCTGCTGTTGATGCGGTTGCTGCTGCTGTTGATGCGGTTGCTGCTGCTGTTGATGCGGTTGCTGCTGTTGATGCTGCTGGTGAGGCGATGGCTGTTGATGCTGCTGGTGAGGTGATGGTTGTTGATGCGGCTGCTGTTGGTGAGGTGATGGCTGCTGGTGCTGCTGATGTTGCTGGTGAGGTGATGGCTGCTGGATCTGTTGCTGCTGGTGTGATTGAGGCTGTTGGTGTTGCTGCTGTTGTTGATGCGATAATTGCTGTTGATGAAGCTGCTGCTGATGGTGTACCTGTTGTTGATGGTGGTGCTGTACCTGTGTTATTTGTTGTACCTGCGGCTGTTGCTGCTGTTGTATAGGCGAATCGTTTGGTTTGGTCTCTGCAGACTTTCCCCACATGTGTACCATATCATCCACATTCTGTTGAGATAGAAGCGACGCGTCTGCACTGGATGACGCCGGAGCTAATAGATCCTCGGTTGCATTTGAGCTAAACAGGTGTTGGAGTTCTGCAGGCAAATGAGCAAACGATTGCGAGTGATCGTCATTGTTGTTATTTATTGTTTGAACAATTGACTGGAAAGATTGGTCATTTGAAGATATAGGTCCATGGTTGTCTAAAATATCTTGGATAGAGAAATTGAGATCTGGAACATGGTTTTGCAGATCTGAAATCTCCTTTTGTTCTTCTTCTGACATTGTTGTGTTGACAAATAGACAAACAAACAAACAAATTAAGAAAAAGAAGAAAACGAAAAAGGGTTAAGAGGAGAACTGATATGAAGGGAGGGGGGTATGAATATTTTAGTGAGGTATAATAAATTCTTATTGACGCGGTCAATGTGTACTGCGCGGCTTTTCTATTGCGTCATAAATAAATGTCGGCGTTTTTTTTTTTTATTATTTTTTTATTTTTGCCTACGTTATAGGAAAGAAAAGAATGGGTGTCCAAATAAATGGTATGTTTGTGTTGGTCTGTATTTTAAATATTAAACCTCAAATATAATCAGCGGCATTAGGAATATAATTTTCCAATAAAATGTTTAACTACAGCTTAGGATGTGTAGTAGAAAATCCACTTTTGTAGTATAGCCACTATTTTAAAATGTTCAAGCTCCATTCAAAAAAATCTACTGGTAAGATAACTGTTTTGGATATATTATGTATGCACAATCTGATTGTGCCCAATCACTTTCTTTTAAATTTCTTTCCTTTCCTCCTTTTTTCATATCAAGGGAAGTATTGATAGAATTTTACATTTGTGCTATTTTATTTTATTTATTTATTTTTTTTAAAAAAAAAAAAGAAGAAGAAGAAGAAGAAAGGCTGAACCTATGGCTGCTTGGGTATACTAATAGCAAGAAAACAATACAAAACAAAATTAAATATGCTTGATACTTTTGGAATCAAACCTTAATATTAGAATGTTTTTTTTTGGTAGTATATATTGACCATCTTTGCCTTGGATTTTTGTTAAAAAAAATTTAGAATGCTAGTTTAATATTTATTCTTTTTTTTTAAAAAATTAAAAAAAAAATAAAAAAAATAAAAAAGTAGGTAAGAGAGAGGTGGAAATAATTGTATGTACACTAAAGAAATTTATGGCACAAAGACCCGTTTTTTGCTGGTTGTTTTTTTTTTTTTAGTTTGTTAAAATAAAAGTAAAAAAAAATAAGAGTGAATTATTATTATTGTTGTTGTTATTATTATTTAAGAAAATAAATTAATAAATCATATATATATATATATAGAAAAGGGAATTTGTTTGTTTGATAAAATTTCAATTGTTTATTACAGTCCATGGTTGTCTGGGTTGTCAGTAGTAGTATCTGTAGCTGTAGCTGTATCTGTATCTGTAGCTGTAGCTGTAGCTGTTGTAGTTGTCGTTGTAGTTGTCGTTGTAATTGCAGTAGTGGGTGATGAGGAATATATGTTGCCATTCTTGTCATATTCACTAAGAATATTCAGCAATCTTTGGTCAGGAACAAGTCCGCGCTGGGCCAGATCCTCATCTATGATTCTTTGCGCATTTTCCCGTTGATTGTGTCCAAGGTAGCCGCTAATGATTATACTGAATGCTTCGATGCCTGCCTTCTCGCCAATCTCCTCTTCCATCCGCACCACCATCCTGCGCGCCTTCGCCATCCGGCCTTTTCTAGCCCAGGCCAGGATCATCTGATGGTGTAGACTTTGGCTGGCTTTGTGGCCCCGGGAGTGCATGTGTTGGTAGAGTGATTCGGCTATGTGGACATTTGTCGGACTCTTGGTTAGCGCGTCAATCAGGATCTGGTAGGACATTCCGTCCGATGCAATCGGGACTCCTTTTGTGGACGACTTGAGCAGTTTGTCGCGTTTGTTGGACAGGAATATACTGGCCACGGTTGACGGAGGCGTGTTTTTGAGAAGGCGCGTCATGGACAGGTTATTGAGCCAGATGTTGTCCGAGTGGGTGGCGTGTGGATCATTGATTAGTTTCTGCAGAAGCATGTCAGCCAGGTCTCCGGTTTTGTAGATGTCCAGAAGAGTTCTCAAGGTCGTCTGGTCCGGATTGATGTCGGCTGTCTTCATGTGCCGGATGATCTCAAAGATCTTCTCGAGCGAGTCGCCGTCGGTTTTCTCGAGCGCGGTGGCACGGATGAGAAGGTTGAAGTCAACCGTGTCAGGTCCCTTGGTTTCGGCCATGATGGCCTGAAACACAGCCTTGGCAGACTCTGGATCCTTGGCGGTTACGTAGCAGGCCATGAGAGAGGTGAACGCTTTGTGAGTCAGGGGTCGTCCGAGCGATTTGTTGAGCGCAAAGGTCTGTTTGAAAAGGTCGAGGTATCCGGCCTGTGCGCAGAGCTTGTAGAGCGGCAAAAACGAATTTTCGTCAAGTTGATGGTCGGGTATAGTCTGCCGCAGGTCTCCAAGCACCTGGAGTGCGCTGTGATACTGCTTGGCTGCGGTGAGGCCTTGGATGATGGTGGTGTAGAGAGAGATGGAGAGAGATTGTGGGTATTTCTGGGTGAATTGACGGTAGATGGTCATCAGGTCTACAGAATAGCGAGCATGGGCAAGCTTTGTTATGAGATGTGTGTAGTGGTCAACCGAGATACTGTTTTGTGAATGGTCCGCGTGTTTGCAGATGTTGACAGCCATGGCTAGGTTTTTTGTGCTGATGCAGTACTTAATCATCTGGCCGGCTACTATTCCGCACCCAGCCGTGTCTTTGAGATCCAGGGTGTCCTGCAAGAGATTCAATGATGTGTGGGTCTGGAAGGTGTGTATGGTCTTGTAGGTGAGTCTGCTCAAGAGCGATGATGTGGAATAGCCTCTTTTTTGTTTGAGTCTGTAGATTGCCCTACAGTCATTGAGTCGCCAGCGTTTGAGAGACTCGTTGAAAAAGACGTCTAGGGCCATGTCCAGCAAAGCATCTTTGTCGTCGTCGTTTATGTCGTTGATGTTAATTTTATTATTGTGGTTGGGATTCGAGTTGGGTTTCGTATCTGAGGTGCTAATGATAGCATCTCCGGGATGCTCCCGTAAAAAGTCAATTGCTGCGGTGTCATTGCCGAGTTCGAGCCAGGCTTGGACGATTGAGCCCTTTATTGAGTTTGAGGGTGGCCAGACGCCGGATGCTTTTATTGTCTTTAGCCATCCCAGGGCACTTTCGACATCTCCTGCTTTTGCGAGCATTGCGATCATGTCACTGTAAGATCTTTCTGTGGGGGTTGTTCCGAGTCTGTGGAGATTGTGGAGCAACAATGCTGCGTCGTTTGTTGCGCCGGTTTCTCTGTAGAGAGACACGAGAGTTTCGACATCAGTGAGAGAGAACTGTAGGTGGGAGTGGTCTGCCGAGAGTTGTTTAAGATCTTCGAGGACTGATATTGTTTGCAGTACGATTGGTTTTGCTTGTTGGTTGTCTGGATTAGGTATGAGAATTGCGACGAGGGTACGAAAGTCTTCATATGAGAGATGATTGAGTAGTCTACGTTTTTTGAGATCAGTATAGCGCTCAAAGAGGTGTTTTCTTCGCTGTCGTCTAATGATTGTCTTTTGTTTGATTGCTGATGATTTTCTGTTTTTGTTGTTTTTGTTTTTGTTTTGTGGTTGTGTTTCTAATGGGGGGTATAGCGCAAGTCTAAATTGAGTAACAAGGTCAGTGTCGTGGTAAGGAGGTTCCTGTGCAGTGTTTGTGAGACTGGAGAAGTGCCTGGGTAGTTTGAGACGAGGACGGACTGATTGAGAAGGAATCAATTGTTGTGACAGGGTCTGGACAGGTGACCATGAACTTAGGATGTTTTTGGTTGATTTGCGTAATTGTTGGTCGTCGATGAGGCGGTGTGTCTGGACAGAAGCTGAGACATATTGGCGAGAGAGACAGTTCTTGCAGAGAACTTGAGAGGACGCGAGAAAGGATAAGGCTTGTGGCCGCCAACCTTTTTTTTTTATCACCGACTGAAAAGGCATGATAAGGCAAAGGAGAGAAATAAGAACAATAACAATAACAATATATAATAAAATATAATAAAATATAATATAATATAATATAATATACTATAGTATAATATAATAAATTATATGTGTGGATTTGTAGAAATGTAAATATGTCTATGTACGCTCTCTCTCTCTCTCACACACAAATGTACGTACACACACACTTTTGATATATATATTTTATATATATATATATACTTTTTGATATATATATTTTATGTATATATATATATATATATATATATATAATATATAGATAATTATGCTTTTGATATATTTTATGTATATATATATATAAACAAAATATAATACAAAAATAATAAAATCCACAAATCCACCAACTAAGAAGAGGTTGGTTTTTTTTTTTTTTTATAAAACAAATGACAGTTGGGTTTGTTGTGGGCAGAGAAGGGACAGGTCGGCTGTCAAAAAGCCACTTGATTTTCTGTACCTACTGACGTCACATATATATATTATTATTATTTTTTTTTGTGAAGGGGGAAAATTAAGAAAAAAAAAAAAAAAAGTTTTGTTAATATTTTTTTTTATATTAAATATTCTGCTATAATTTTAATTTTTGATTAAAAACATATCTTTTCTTGTTGTTCAGATAGATAAAGAAGTTGATATAATAGAGACTCAAGGCTTGTTGTTATTATTATTTTGGTAATTTTAATTTTAATTCAATAATATCATCACCACTGTTATTAACTTGTACAGCTTGAGAATCGTAAACGTGGCACAGTGTGTTATTTTTATTGTATTTTCTAGCCCCTACTGTTCAATTAGTCGCATTTATAAACTATGCCTGATTTTGTCCGTGCATATGTATAATTTGTATTGTCGAAAGTGGTGAAAATGATGATATTGATGATATTGATGATTATGTACATGTCCCTTTTCTTTTTAATGAATCAATAAATTAATTTGATTTGATATTAAAGATAATAGAAAGCTTCTCCTTCTTCTTCTTCTTCTTCTTGGCCTTAAATATTTGGATATTGTATACATTGTTTAGTTTGTAGAGTCCACAGGTTGTAATGAACCAGTGATCAGATCAATTGAAAGTAATAAAAGAAAATTGTCGATCACGGACAAAAAGGTAACCCTAATTATCTCATTGTAAGCCACTTTCTATTTATTTATTTATTTATTTATTTATTTCTAATGACTCTCTTGTGTTTCCCCCCCAATTATACACACGCTTGTAGATAGATATAGATATGTATATATTTAGGAGAATTGTCTTTTTTTGGCTATCTATCTATGACACAATAAAATAATAAAATAATGAATATGATGAACGTGATTACATTTAATGCTTTATTTTATTTGATCTAAAAAACTAACAAGGTGATATATTAAATATAGATAAATTCATAAAAATCTATCTTTATTTCCCCCTTGCATTTTCTTTTTCTCTTTATTTGCTGCACGGTCAACCAAAAAGGTACTCTAGTATTTGTGAATTTTATTTTTGTTCAGCTAGAAATTCACATACAAAATAAGTAATTAATAATTAATAGCAATAGAGAGAACACAGAGTTAGAATGAACCCTGAAAGAAATAAAATAAAAAAAGAGGGGGTTGAATCATGTAAGATAATAATAATAATAATAAGAAAAAAGATGTTCTTCTTCAAGGACTTATTTGCTTGTCAAATTTTTTTAAGGGTCAAAAAAAAAAAAAAGAGAAATATCTAAAATCAATAAACCGATAAATAAAGAAGATCACCACATCAAATTATGACAGTATTATGAATATATCATATATTTATTAATTACTTTAATAATTTGTCTCTTTAAACCTTCTTTACTAGTGTATTGGTAGTTTGTTATCTAATAAAAGTCTTTATAATATACATTATACTGTAATTTAGCATCAAATAAAAATTAAAGGTACAAGAAACAAAAACACCCATATAAATAAATTATAATAAGCGGAGTATAACATAAACTAAATAAATAAAAAGTAAAAGACGCGGCTAGGGAAAAGCCTAAAATATAAAAATATATGTATATAGTGATACAAAAGTAAGTAAATAAATAAATAGAGTCTTTTTTTATTTTAAAATTTATTTATATTATATTATATTATATTATATTATATTGAATGATTGTGTCACGATTGATAATCCAGTTTGTGGGTGGAACAAAATAAAAGAATCATTTTTTTTTTGTCAATATACAATCGAGAACATGATCTTCAGTTTTTATACTTGGGTCACAAACTTGGAACACAACGGAAGCAAAAAACAAAAAAATATAAAAAAGATGTATTATTTTAATCTCTCTTTGTTTCTGGTGTGAATTCTTCGGTTGATAGTCCTGGTGTTAATGTAGATGTAGTGGTTGTTGGAAGAGCTACAGTGTCCTTTGCATCAAACAGTACATCCTGCGTGGCGGGTGTCTTTGAAGAAAGGCGGATATCCAAAGCTTTTAAAGCAAGAGCTCTAGAATGGTATTATATTTATATCATGTATTAAAATTTATTAGACAAATGAAGATATTAGGCACGATAATTTATAAAATTAATTATTATTATTATTTTACCTGCGTCGCTCAGCCTCGGCAGTTCCGTTGGCAGCAGGTCGTGTACCAGACTGCCCTTCTAGATCATAGGACTGTGTTGTGTGAACAGGGCACACACCCAGCCGAACAAATAGACCATAGACTGGGATTCCCACTATACGAATAATAGGACTTGCAAAAATAAAATAAATAACTTTTTATTATCATTATTATTACTTACTGGATAAATTCTGGGAAAAATGTGACTAGAGCAAAGGTCTCACTGTGATCACCACGGATTCCATCTTGGTATTTAAAGAATCGGATATAAATCCAGCCAATAACCCATCCAATATTAACCAAATTATAGAATACAATGGCCTGGAATGCAACAAGACAAACAATACTTGCCACCGTAGCAACACCCAGCAAATTCTATACCACACATCCATTAGGACTCTATAAAACAAAGATTCTTCTACTACCTTTACGCGGATAGAAACAAGACCAGCTATGGATATTCTGTGTTCAGGTATAAGATGTTTAAATGCAACCAAAAATGCAGAAAACACGCCACTCATGCCACATATTTGGGTCGTGTACCTGTTTTATATAAGTCATTGTTCTTGTAATGGGATCTATTTACTTACAAAAGCTTGTCATCAGCCGAGATATAAAATGTCACGACCAGTCCAAACCAGGTCACGACATTGGATAGGATTGCGGTAATAACAATGTATTTCAAAAGCTCTCTGCTACCCCAGGCTCTCTCAAGATATTTTCCACACAACAACAAGACAACCACACTAGCACTCAACTAACCAATAATAAAATTAATATGTTGTTGTTTTAATAGTCGGTGGCTTACAGAAAAGATGTTGCTTTCATAGAATGCAGCAGTGAGGAATGTCCATGGTCGATACAATGCTCTGTTTCCTTTTGGTTAGGTATCTTATAATAATATTAAGGACAAACTTACAGTCCAGGTACAAGACCTAGGATTGGACAGACATCAGTTTGGTTTGCTAGTTCCTGAGTGGGATCCTTATTGATGTGGATGTAATAGGTGGCTGTACTGGAGATGATGAGCAATAGACTGACAAGAGTCTTTGTCAGGGAAGGAACATTTCCAATGGCAGTTACCAATGAATTAGATGCCATTACAACTAAGCACCTTTTTTTTATTTTATTTTATTCTATTGTTGTTAATAATATCAATATTACAAAATAATAATAAAAAATTAAATTTTTTTTTGGTGTGTTTGTTTGTTTGTATGTAAAAATATATAATATAGTATATATAACAATAAATAACAAACAACCACAACCGCAATACCAATACCAATACTTACAACAACAGTAATGGTAATGGCAATAAAAAAAAAAAAAGGTTTACTCCCGCTTATACACATCATTTGCAACACCAGGGCCTGCACACGTGACCCAAAGGGCGGTCATGAAATATATAATCAATCAATCAATCAATCAATCAATCAATTATTTATTTATTTATTTAATTTTATTGGGGTCAACATTGAAGGGAAGTGTTTCGTCATCCTTTGACCCTTCTAAAAGAGGGAAAAGCACATTGGAACACTATTTTTGTTTATTTCTTTATTTTGATAAATAAATAATAGTTCCAACTATAATTTATTTATATGTACTATTATAAAACACATATAAATATAAATATATATAAAGCATAATAATAAGTTTGATGGACCGCATGTGATACACCTGCAGAGTAAATAAAATAAAAAGAAAAAGAAAGCTTCTCTGTTTAGATTACCTATTATGGCCTAGTCTAGTCTTTTTCTTTGTTTTTATTATTATAGTATTTGTGTTTTGTTTTTTGGGGGAGAAAAATAAAGAAGAGAAGAGGGGGGGGGAAGGAAGTGAAGATAGATAAAGAAAGAAAGGATGGGAGAAAGAGGGGGGTGAAATGAATGAATAAGAGAGTGAGACATAAATTACAATAAAAATAATATAAATAAAAATAAAAATAAAAAATAGGTTTATATTGTTTATTTATATTGAATTCTATAATAAAATTTTAATTTTTTTTTTTTTTTTTTTTTTTTAGTTTTGAAATCGAAAAATAAAATAAAATCAATAAAAATAGGTTCCGGGTATAAAAAAGAAAAAAGAAAAAAGAAAAGAGTCTGCGCTCCCTTTTATCAGACTTTTTTTTTTTTTTTTTCTTTTTTCTATTCTTATTCTATATTTATATATATGTATTATATTATATTATATATTTAAAAAATACATATATATAAAAAAAAAAGATCTTTTTTTATTTATTTGGTTTTTTTTCCTTTTTACTCTTTTACTCTTTTTTTTTTTTTTTTTTTTTTTTGGTTTCTTTTTTGGTTTTTATTTTTTTTGTTTTTTTTTTGTTTTTGCTCTTCTTCTTCTTCTTCTTCTTTGTTTTTTTTTTATTATTTTATTACTCTTCTTCTGTTGTTAGGCATCTTTACAAATTTCTATACATACAATATATATATATATATATATATATATATATATACATTACATACAAAAACAACCACAGCAACCACAGCAACAGTAACAGTAACAACAGAACCAATAATATTTCATATCAACATCAAATAGTATTAGTTTTGATACATACGAAAAATATATATATATATTATATATTTTGTCATGGCAGCCCCTCCACCATCGATTGTACACAAACTGTCCGCAGTCAACAAAAAAGCCTGGCTTAATCTTGGGGAGTATTAGCAGCATAAAACTGGTATTGTATTGAATGATTATAGATAGCAAAAAAAAAAAAAAAAAAAAGGCGCATTCAATACAACAACCAAAAAATATATATATATACACCTTTCTATTATAATTATTATTTTGGAGGGAAATGGAAAAAAAAATATTAGGAGGAAATTTTTATATTATATTATTAGAT
>NW_017265152.1:1045594-1071522 GCF_001638985.1 Phycomyces blakesleeanus NRRL 1555(-)
TGGGTTTTGTTTTTTGGGGGGGAAAAATAAAAAAAAGAAGAGGGGGGGGGAAGGAAGTGAAGATTGTTAAAGAAAGAAAGGGTGGGGGAAAGAGGGGGGTGAAATGAATGAATAAGAGAGTGGGGCCTAAATTTCCATAAAAATTATTTAAATTAAAATTAAAATTAAAAATAGGGTTATATTGTTTATTTATATTGAATTCCATAAAAAAAATTTAAATTTTTTTTTTTTTTTTTTTTTTTAGTTTTGAAATCGAAAAATAAAATAAAATCAATAAAAATAGGTTCCGGGTATAAAAAAGAAAAAAGAAAAAAGAAAAGGGTTTGCGCTCCCTTTTATCAGACTTTTTTTTTTTTTTTTTCTTTTTTCTATTCTTATTCTATATTTATATATATGTATTATATTATATTATATATTTAAAAAATACATATATATAAAAAAAAAAGATCTTTTTTTATTTATTTGGTTTTTTTTCCTTTTTACTCTTTTACTCTTTTTTTTTTTTTTTTTTTTTTTTTGGTTTCTTTTTTGGTTTTTATTTTTTTTGTTTTTTTTTTGTTTTTGCTCTTCTTCTTCTTCTTCTTCTTTGTTTTTTTTTTATTATTTTATTACTCTTCTTCTGTTGTTAGGCATCTTTACAAATTTCTATACATACAATATATATATATATATATATATATATATATATACATTACATACAAAAACAACCACAGCAACCACAGCAACAGTAACAGTAACAACAGAACCAATAATATTTCATATCAACATCAAATAGTATTAGTTTTGATACATACGAAAAATATATATATATATTATATATTTTGTCATGTCAGCCCCTCCACCATCGATTGTACACAAACTGTCCGCAGTCAACGAACAAGCCTGGCTTAGTCTTGGTGAGTATTAGCAGCATAAAACTGGTATTGTATTGAATGATTATAGATAGCAGAAAAGAAAAAAAAAAAAAGGCGCATTCAATACAACAACCAAAAAATATATATATATATACATTTCTATTATTATTATTATTTTGTATGTATATGTAAGAATAAATATTAGTAGTATATTTTTATATTATATTATTAGATTTGTATTTATATACATACATACATGTGTGTGTGTATTTTATTGATTGAAATACATATGTAATATATTTTATTATAGTTTTTTTTTTAATATATACAATAATATATTACATGGCACAATAATTTATATACCTTATATATAAAAGAGATAGTGTCGGACGGGCTCACTTTAACGTTGTAATCCCACTTGTCCAAATATAGCAATAGTAATTCTTTTCTTCTTTTCCCCTCTTTTATTTTATTTTATTTTTATAATACCAAAAAAAAAGACGCCACATTTATTCTTTTTTTGGAACAAATGCTTTTCTTTTTTCTTTTTTTTTTATATACATTATTATAAAAAAAACAATACTCATATTATATTATTTGAATTCTTCTAGGCAGTCTGGCCGAATTGATGGCTGATTGGGACAGAGCCATGGCCTCGTACGAATCTGCCCTCAGACACAATCCATACTCAGTCAGCGCCCTTTCCCACATTGCCTCTCTCTGCCGGGGAAGAGAAGAATTCCCAAAGGTAAAATTATTATTATTATTATTTCAAATGACTAAAATAGTAGCTATATATATATATAAAACAATCTTTACTAGGCCGTGGATTACTTTAAACGTATCTTGGCAACACAAGAAAATCACGGAGAAACATGGAGCGCTCTCGGGCACTGTTATCTTATGATGGACAATCTACAGGAGGCCTACCAGGCCTACCAACAGGCTCTCTACCACCTCTCAAACCCAAAAGACCCTAAATTGTGGTATGGCATCGGAATACTCTATGATCGCTACGGCTCTCTCGAACATGCCGAAGAAGCCTTTTCTGCCGTAATGAAGATGGACCCAAAGTTTGAAAAGTCAAATGAAATCTACTTTCGGCTTGGCATCATATACAAGCAACAACAAAAATTTGATCTTAGTCTACAAGTAAGTCTTTTTTTTTTCTTTTTCTTTAAAATCTTAAATTTTTTTTATTAATCTTTCTTTCAAAGTGCTTTCGTTACATCCTCCATAACCCTCCTCGTCCATTAACTGAAATCGACATCTGGTTCCAAACAGGCCATGTATATGAACAGCAAAAGGAGGTAATTCACTTTATATAATCAAATCAAATCTAATCTAATCTAATATAATATAATATAGTATGAACATGCCAAAGATGCTTATGAACGTGTGTTGGCCGATAATCCCGATCATGCAAAAGTACTCCAGCAGCTCGGTTGGCTATTCCACCAACAAAACACCTCCTTTACAAACCAGGCCATGGCCATCCAATTCCTCACCCGATCTCTCAAGGCCGACTCAAACGACGCCCAGTCCTGGTACTTGCTCGGCAGATGCTACATGGCCGAACAGAACTACAACAAGGCCTACGAAGCATACCAGCAGGCCGTCTACCGCGACGCTCGCAACCCAACCTTCTGGTGCTCAATCGGCGTCCTATACTACCAAATCAACCAGTACCGAGATGCCCTGGATGCCTACAGCAGAGCAATCCGTCTCAACCCATATATCAGCGAAGTCTGGTACGATCTCGGCACTCTCTATGAATCATGCAACAACCAAGTCAAGGACGCCCTCGATGCCTACCAGCGCGCAAGTGAACTCGATCCCAACAATCCCCACATCAAACAACGTCTGGACTGGCTAAGAAAAACACAAACAAGGTAAAATCATCAAACAAACAAACAAACAAACAAAGAAACAAAAAAAAAGAAAAGAAAGAAATATAAATGCTTTCAATATTTATTTATTTGGTTTGTTTTGTAGCTACCCCAATACACCTTTGGGAGCTAATGGTGGAGGTAGTGGAAATGGAGTAGGTTCAGGTTCAGGTTCAGGTTCAGGTTCAGGTGCAAGTGCAGGCACAGGCACAGGCACAGGTGCAGGTGCAGGTGCTGGACCTGGTGCTGGATCTGGAATTGGAGCAGGAACAGCAGGAGCAGGAACAGCAGGAACAGCAGGAACAGCAGGAACAGCAGGAGCAGGAGCAGGAACAGGAACAGGAACAGGAGCAGCAGCTGGAGCAGGAGCAAGTGGAAATGGTGGAGCAGGCGGACCCCATAATCTCATCCCTCAAGACGTCAACCCCTATCAATACCAAAACACCCCTCAACCCCCTCATCAGTTGTCGTCCTCCCTTGGATCTCAGGCACCTGGTCATTATTCGGCTGCCCATCTGGCCTTGGACCGCCGCATGCCGGCAATGGTAAGCTTCATAATATAATATTATATAATATTATATATATTAATCTTCTATGTGTATTCTATAGGACCCTCCAAGGGATCTCCCAATGCCGGATCGCTCTCCCGTCAACCAATACCACCAGCGTCATGACGATGTTCGCATTCCCGATATCGGCTCTGGCGGTGGACGCGCCCCAACACCTTCCGAACGTGTCCAGATGAACCCTCTGATGATTGATCCTCGACCTCACTCCAGACAAGCGCACCACAAACCCCTTCCTTCGCTGCCTCCTCTGCCTCTCCCTCCTTCTTCATCATCTTCCTCTTCTGCCAGTGCTGGTCCTGGTGCTCCTCCCCCTCTTGCTCTTGCTCCATCATCTGCCTCTTCTCTTCCTCATTCTAATCTTCAACCTCATTCACATCCACATCCACATCCACACTCACATTCCCACTCTAATTCTAATTCTAATTCTAATCCAAACTCTCTTCCTCACCATCCTCTTCCTCACCATTCACTTCCCCCTCCCCCTCCTACTTCTTCCTCAATTTCGCATCCCCACTCCTCTTCTTTACCGCACAGCAGCCATCCATCTCCTCTACCAAGTCACCCTCCATCGCCTGTCGTCAAGCCTTTCCACGTCAGACCTTCCACACCTTCATCCAGCAGTCATTCACCACGTCCATTCTACACACGCCACTATGATGCCGAACCTCTTCGAAGGACCTCGATTATCTATGACGCCGACCGATACTCAGAGTATGACCGCCGAAGTGTCCGTCCAGATTCACGTCCAAAGATGCCAGATCTTCATCACAACAACATCAATTCTTCTTCTTCTTCACGCTCTCCCCCAAGCCCAGCAGAAGATCATCGGAAAAGAATGATAATTGACAAGTCCGGTGGTAGACGAACCCCTCCAATTCTCAATGGTCATCACCACAACAATCATCACCACAACAACATCATCAATAGTAATAACAACAATACTAATAATAATAGCAACAGCAATAGCAATAGCAATAATAATAATCAACATCATCATCAACAACATCATCATTCTATACTTCAGCAACAACAGCAGCAACAGCATTATCACCATCCACTCGAGAGTCCACGTCAATCTCCACATCGTCCATTAGATCTTCCTCCTCCGCCTCCTACTCCAATGGAAGAACTCAAAATTGTCCCCATGAAACGTGTTTTGGAAGACGAAACCAAGTCAAACCAATCTCCTTTACCTGATCGTCAACAAGATAAACGTGTAGCACTCTCCTCTTAAATCACCAAAAAAAAAATCATAAAAATAAAATATAAGATAAAATAACACGCACACCCCCAAAACCAAATCAAATCAAAGCAAACCAAAGCAAACCAAAGCAAATAAATCAAATGAATAAAAATTGATATACACACATACATACACATGCGCTTATAATTATATTATATTTTAGGAGTTTGTAGTACATAATCTTAAATTGTAGTAGAAATCAAAAACAGACAGGCACACTCTTATACGCATGTGCACCCTACAACTACATACATACTGCCAAATCTATGGCATTTGGCGTTTTCTCAAAAAAAAAAAAAAAATGTCGGCAAATCAAACATAAATTCTAGGAGTTTAAATTGCTTTTTTGTCAATTTTTTTTTATTTTGATTAAAACAATTGTCGGAACTGGCTAACTAAAATTGGCGGGAAGATTGCGCCTAATTGTCGAACCTGTTCTTTTTTTGGTGTCCCTCTCTTTCTTACTAATAAAAAATACAGCATCAATCTTATAGGGACGACGTTTCTATCTAACCAGACTAATGAAATGTGACTACCTGTCTGTGACCCGATGACTTTCTCTAATCCTGTAAGGGTAAAAATGGCATGTCCCGAACAATAATATATTCTTTGTGTTTATCTATCTCTCTCTCCAGGCACCTAACTCTCATTATTTTAAGAGTTACAGCTGTATCTGGGAAATTTAATAATACAATGTTGTCTCATACAAAAAAGAAGAATCAAATATCGTATATTCAGTTAGTAGCCCTGAATTTTGAGCTGACAATAAAGAAACAATGATTAGTTACAAATACACTATATCAATAGCCAGTTATGCAGAACAGTATGAGTTCTTGTCATTAGAGTGTAACGCAATCTCGCTTGATATTTTATTATTTATTATCCTTACACGTATCGTGTCTTTCTCTTTTTGCAATACACAAAAGAGAGTCTTTATACGAATATTATGTATCCTTAGGAACCAGATAGAGGTATTTCATGTCAGCAAAAGGGTCCCGATTTGTAGTCTGGTAGAATCAAAATGTCGTCCCTCACCAGAAAATCTTACCAACTTTACCTCCTGCAATACTGGAAACACAACACACAGTGACAGGTGAGTTTATGTGCCGAGTCGTCCAGTACTACCTGAATGTGTACAAGCGTTTCCACGTTTTACCAATTTTATTCATTGTCTATGCCTCAAAAACAGAACCCAAAGCTGAGAGACCTTTTCGAATTTATCCAGAACAAGCCTTACCTCTTAGAAACACCTTGCTGTCACTTTGCAACTGGTTGCTTCATACTGACCGAACAGAGTATCAATACTTTTCTTTGATCGCATTTATCGATGCTTGAAAGCAGAATAACAAAGGTTGAATGAATTGATCTGCGTCTTAAGAAGAAGGAAAGAAACATGGCCTGTTCAATAAGTGCTCAAATGGCCATCGTTTGAAGAAATATATACCAAAAAAAAAAAAAGATTCTTAATTACTATCAGTACTGTTAATATATATATTTAAAAAAATAAGCAATTGTTAAACAAGTCATCAGTCAGGATTACTCTACTGTTTTATCGTAAAAATAAATAAGTTCAATTTTTGTTTTTATCCAAACATTTTTATTTTGTATGTGTTGGCGATGTTGCAATCTTTATTTACTTTACGCTTTTAAGCCATGAATTAAAGATCATTCTCTTCATTTACACAATAGTATGAGATTGCGCTCTAGTTTTTTGTTGTTTTACTATATTTCTATACACAACCTTTTCTATCCCTTTGTAATGCTTTTTAACTGAGGGCTTGTTCAGTAACTTTTTAGGGCCGCTTAATATTCAAGTAATTTTGTTGTCTAGTTATTTGTTTCAAGAGCTATGTTGGAATCATCGCCATGTGTTAAAACATCCTCCATCGAATTGCAGACCTTTTTCTCATACTCCATTAAAAAACCGTTTTTCTGTCCATCGTTATATTCAAAAAAAAAAAAAAAAGGTGGGGGTGGAGGGGGGGGGGGGGGGTATTCATCATTATATTATAGTTTTATTAAGAAAGAGAGGGACACCAAAAAAGAACAGGTTCGACAATTAGGCGCAATCTTCCCGCCAATTTTAGTTAGCCAGTTCCGACAATTGTTTTAATCAAAATAAAAAAAAAATTGACAAAAAAGCAATTTAAACTCCTAGCATTTATGTTTTATTTGCCGACATTTAACCTTGTAATTCCGACCGATAAATGTGTATGCCCGACATTTATTTTTGAAAGAACGCCAAATTCCATAGGTTTGACTGTGCATACACATTACATATGTACACATATGTACACATATGTACAGGTACCAGCACGCACTATCACACTATCACACTATCACACACTATCACACTATCGCACCAGCACACCAGCAAAGCAATACACACACGCACACACGCACACTAGCACACGCACAAGTACACAAGCGTACACACACACACACACACACACACACACACTAGAGGCACAAACATAAACACAAGCACAAGCACAAGCACAAGCACAAGCACAAGCACAAACATAAACACAAGCACAAGTACACATGTTTGTTGTTGTTGCTATATCTATATATATCATGTTTGTTTGACTGTTTGGCTGTGTGACTGTTGATTTTTTATTTTATTTATTTTTTGGTTGTGCATATACATACATATGATATGTTCTTTGTATTTTATGTATTTTTTTTTTAATTGTAGTTTGGCGGCGAAAGAGGTACCAAAACCACGTTGTTCATACTGAGTTCTCTCTTGAAAGCCGATACATTTTGAGAGAATCGTTCGCGGTCCTTGACACACAAACTCCAATTAATTCCATCCATTAGATTGTTCAGGGCCTAAAAGAATTATATTAGAAAGATCAATAACTAACTAACTAATTTTTTTTTTTTTAAAAAAAAATATTAATAAACGACAGTACCTTTGCAACAAACTCACGACGCTCGGGTAATTGGCGATTGATGACTTCACTTGTGTATTTTATAGCATACTTTTGAAATATTGAACCAAGAAAAGAAGGTTAATGACAAATTAATCATGATTATGATTATGATTATGATTATAGTTGTGGTTACCTCTTTTTGGAGTAGCATAATGGAATATAGTGGCCGTGAAAGAGACCACTGCTCTGTATTGTCATCAAATAAAATCAGCCCAAACAGAGTTGCAAACAACGAGGGCAGAACTTGTGGGAACTGGACCAAGTATCCCATCAGCCAGTGTGTGGAAGGAAATGCAACCGAAGAACGTCTGCGATCAACCATCAGATCAGGGGATGTACTGAGGAGACTGTTACTATTACTACTACTATCGTTATTATTACTATCATTATTATTATTACTATTATTGCTATTAAGGTTATTATTATTGTTATTGATGCCGATGATGTTACTAATGCTATTATTATTATTATTACTATTATTGCTATTATTATTATTATTATTGTTGTTGTTGTTGATGTTTCTGACTAGGGATGTCCGTTGAAGAAGTTCTGCCTTCTCAGTCTCCTTTGCCACAAAGCTGGTGACATTGTTGACAGCTGAACAGGCATGCGAACGCACCCATGTTTCGGTGTATTCTACCCCTTGCTCACACGCACGCATCATGTACAAGAATGTATCGGGGGACAGACTAGGTAAGGCCATGAATTGCTCGTGGGTAAAGTCATCCAGCATACTGAAGAATGCCTTTGTAAGTTTTGGGAATCCCTTTTTTTTATATAGAAAAATAAAAATAAAAATAAAAAATAACAATAGACAAAACAAATGAATATATAAATATACATGCATTTATAATAGTAATAAAGGTTGGTGAATATTGTACACACTGCACTATAGATAGTGCAGTACCAAAAAAAAAAAACAAAAAACAAACAAGCAGAAAATATACACATACAGATATACATATGCATGCACATCTGTATAGAAATGAGCTCTAGTATATAGCACATTGCTGCATACAGCAGCACACAGCAGCACACAGCAGCACATCTCCTTGTCCCCCACCCCCTGTCCCTTGTGTCTCCTCCCTCTATATTCTAAAACTATCATAAAATACTATAAATATAAATATATATATAAAATACATACCATGAGATCTTGCAGTGGAATGCTCAGCATCAACTGGAAAATCATACTAAATGCTTCGTCAATAGCCTTGTCCTGGTAGAGCCAGAATACGCCAAAGTTTATGTATCGTCCCCCCATGCATCGAGATAGGATAGTGAAGCAAATCGAAATTCCTTTATATCTGTTTATAGTAATTTCTGTCAATAGCATACATGGTACACAAAATAACTGTCTAAAATACTTTTTTTTTTTGTTTTGTTTATATATAATACTAATGGCTTACTTGAATGGGTATTTCCGGCTTTCGTCTGTAATCTGTTGCTCCAGTACACGGGATCCATACGTGGTTAGAATCTGGCTGGTGTCACGAAAGATAAGAATTCCATTAGGAGAAGAAATCTCGAAATTCAGCCGTTGACTCTTGTTGTGTACAAATTCGGCAAAGAATTTCAAGAGAGTATTAGCCACTGGTGTGGGCGACCATGCCTCCAGTCCGCGCAAAAGGATAGGCATATAGTCTGGATAGAACCATTCAAAAAACAACGTAAAGTTTCGTCGGCTCTGGATTGGTGTAATGAATCCCCTCAGGTCACGGAATAGATCCTGCAGCGCTCTCTAAAATAAAATAAAACAAAACAAAATGAAATAAAATTAAATTAAATTAAATTAAATTAGATTTATAATTCTGCCAAAAATATTGTCTTTCTTTCTCTTGTTTAATAATAATAATAATAATAATAATAATAATAATAATAATAATAATAATAATAATAATAATAATAATAATACTCTTGATGCTTTGGTCTAGAATATTTACCCGCACATGTTCCTGTCGAAAGGCTTCCACACTGTCAAGACTGGCAAGACTCTTGAACCGCAAGTCAAACGGTTTCATAAACTCAATAAACTCTCGCTCGCAATTATCTTCGGCAAACAATATCTTGCACAGAACCTGGTAGTACAGCATCCGGTTCTGACGATGTTTCTCGCTCTCAAAGAATGCAAACTCGCTTGACATGTGGTTCTGTAAGATCAGTTGGGTTGTGTCGAGTTTACGCAGATTCTTCAATGCACTATATCCACCAGCCAGATCGTTGAACAGTTCAAGAGTGCGTCGGATAACCAGCTCATTGTCACCCCAGAATTGCAGGTTGCTGATACTAATTAATGAATTAATGAATTAATAAAATAATTTATATATAAAAGTTTAGATTAAGTTAAAATCACACACACACACATATATATATATATATATATATATATGCGTGCTTTCTATTATTATTATTATTATTAATTAACTTACATCTTTTGCATAATCACATTCAGCATAGTCACCTGATCGCTTACACCAAACATCTCTGTCATCTTTTTATAGACCTTTGGTTTGATTGAATTAGGCATTCAATTCAATTCAAAGCACACATAGTAATAAGGGTAATATACTAGTACTCTTTGATACTTACAGACTTTCCATTGGATTCTCCAATGTACGATTTACGGAATTGTTGGAAAAAGTACACAAATGCGGTATCAAGTTTCTGGTTCAACACGGCCGCACCATGTTGGTTTTGCAGTATCTGATTAACTTCCATCAACTGAAGAACCTTGACAGTCAATTCACCGTCAATGGCATCCAAATCATCAGAGCTCAAATAAGCCTACGTTAAAATACAATAGAGTAAATAAACACATACACACACACACACACACACACATATATATATATATTCACTTACAGGTCTTCCACCAACAAAGGCAGAAATCACATAGACCAACCATGCAAATTTTGTTTCAATCACTTCCAAAGCCTCCTTGAATTCTTCGCCACTCATACCCGAGGACGCTTGAGAAATCAGCTCCTGTATAATAAAGAACAGTAAGAATATAAAGTTTGATTTATTAGCGAATTGTTATTATTGTTATTATTATTATCATCATTATCATTACTTGAATTTTTTTCTTTCTTTCTTTGTCATCCTCCTTTTCATTTCCACCACTCCTGCTTCTTCTCCTCCATCTCCCTTAAGAATAATAATAATAGTAAAGATGTAGGCATTTACCTGGTATTGAAGAGCAATTGGATCAAAAACAGCAACTAGGGCAGCACTTGATTCTTCGTATTTACATCGTGCAATTTGTCCGAGCATCCCAAGAGTCTCTACTAAAGCATCTTCGTTTTCCAAAGGATCTACATATACAATATTATAATAATTATAGATAGCTCAATACACAGACCCACACAAAAGTATATATAAAAACATAGAAGGACTCATTCGAGCCTTACCATCCAATCCTTCTTCAATTCGAGTTGCTACGGATTCAACTTGAGCTGATACATATGTTCTGGTCAACTATATATATATATATATATGTGTGTGTGTGTGAGAGAGAGAGAGTCAGTATATAACCCCCCTTTATATTTGTATTTGTATTTGTATGTATAATTGTGTTCCGTTTTACCTCGACTGTGATATTTTCCAACTTTTGGATTGTAGCCTCTCCTAATTTCTGATAATATGACATGCTGTTGACATTACGGGACCAGAATCCAAGTAAATAGGAAGCAGTATCTGGTGCCCACTATAGCAGCAATGGCAATAGACAAGAATAGTCATAATGACAGTAAAAAGGAGTAAGAGCAACAATTAGCCTTTATTCTCTCTTATTATATATATATATATATATATAACTTGTTTTGGTTTACTTACTTTCCAGGATTGAAATGCTTTGAGTGTAAAATCAGCAATGAGTTCAATCAGCTCAATATAATCATGTTTCTCAGTCAGTTCATTTAAAGGAGCCGATGCTCTGAAGCGATGCAAGAACCGGCAAAACTCATTGTAGTTGTCAGTGTTGTTCATGCCTTGGGAAGTCACGATGATGTCCCGGATTCCTTGCATCATGCCCGAAATAAACTTTGCACGTTCGGCCTCGACACTGAACAGTGCCTTGCGGGTTGAGGCAATCTGGACAAGACATTCCATCACCTTTGAAGAATGAGGAGGCGAGAATTCACGGTAGGCAGTGAAAAATATAGGCAAAAAGTTGTCACGCTCATAAATTGGACGCCAAGTTGCGGGAATCTTTTCAAAAATAAATAAGTCATTAGGATTAGGATTATCATTATGGTTATGGTTATGATTATATGCAAACTTACTTGAACAGTACCAATGTCTTCTCCTGCTTCATCCAGACTTGTGCCAGCAAAGTCATAGGAGAGACACCGAACCAATACATTTAATGTAGCATCTCTCATACGCTCCTCCTGTCCAGCTAATGTATATATGTATGTATGTATGTATGTATGTATGTATTTATATAAATATAAAGATATTTATATTGTGTGTGTGCAATTAAAATAAGGTTTAAAACTGTCCAACAAAACCAATCCAATCCAACATTCCATTATATTATTTTAAATCAAATTTACCTTTTTCAAATGGTATTGTGCGCTGCAAGAGACCTTCAAGAGTCTCGAACGCTGATTCAAATATACTGAATAGCTGTGTATCTCTGAATCCACCAGCTAAAGAAAAATGAATTGATTGATTCATTGAACGATTGATTAATTGGTTATCATGATCATAAAACCGAAAAAGCCTTCATTTCTTTTATTTATTTTTTTTGGGTTGCTGTCTTTATCCCACTCAGTCCCCCTCTTTATATATATATTTTTTCCATTTTGATGCTTAAATAACAGCCTTTCTTATACTCTAATTATTTGTTTATTTATTGATTGATTTCTTATAATATCCCTTTACCCCTACCCCTTTTTGTTGTTGTTGTTGTTGTTGTTGTTTTTTGTTTTGTTTTATATGTATATTTATTATTTCTTATCTTTCAAGATAAAGAAAAGACACCAAAGAGACAAGAAACTCACCAGCCTTTCTGAACTTTGCCGAATTACGAGGAGGACTAGGTGCATTGATGTCCTGAATTATAATTGCCAAGATTTGCATGCCAACGATACGATGATCCACAGAAGCCTATTTTATATTTATGTATTTATGTATGTATATATGTTTGATTAAAATAACCAAACAACCAAACAAATAAAAATCCAAGAAAACTTACTTGATAAAACTGGTTAATGTCTTGCTGGACATTTCTGTACTCCTCTACATCTTGCCAACCCAGACGGGTCAGCAGAGCAAGTACACTTGCCAGCTGAGTGATTACAAATGGTTGAAGATCTGGGTGCATAAAGGCATACTCCAATAAAAACGTACCTATAATATAATATAATATAATATAATATAATAGTAAGGGTGAGGGTAGAACGGGTGGAAAGGATTAAACTTACGGAGTTGAAGTTTTGTTTCTCCATCAAAAATAGAAAACTGGGCACTGATGAGTTGCTTGAGCCGGGACAAACTAAAGGTCTGTACATAGGGACTAGGTGAGTTCTCCAAAAGGACTCTCAGGGCAGATGCAGTGTCTGTGGGAGATGTAATGACAAATGACTGCCTGCCATCCAAAACTGGTGGCATTCCAATCGCAATTCCACTGCCAGCCTCATCTGCAAATGTAGGGAAGGAATACTCTAATATCTTTTGAATATTCTCGCGTTCTTGAGGCGACTTTGGAATATAGAGTTGTTCACATAGTGAAGCAAAATATAATGTACGGTCGTCTTGTGACATGTTTTTCTTTTTTTTCTTTTCGTTTATATACTTGTATACTTGTTTGTTTTTTTTTTAAAAAAAGAAACAGATATCAGAAACGGATATGCTTATGTATATATATTGTGTATATATATATATATATATATATATCTATATTGTATTATATTATATATATTATATATGTAGGTGTGCGGGAATAGTAAATGATATATGTATATATAAATATATAATATATAAATATATATATAAGAGAGAAAAGGCAAAGTTAAAGAAGTATAAGTTGAAGAAGTAGAGGAAGAGTACGAAGAGTAAGAGAAAGAGAAAGAAGGACAGGAAAAAAAAAGAAATGAAATTAAATGAAATGAAACGACTTTTTTTTTCTTTTTTTTTTATTAAAAAAAAATTATTCACGGTCGTTTTGAACTATGCGCTATTTTAAAAGGAAAGAAGTTGCGAAATCTAAAAATAGTGTATGCGTTTTGTAAAACGTAACTCTGTCTCTGATAATAATAATATATATATTTGGGTGAAGTTACTAAACAAAACCCCTTCACCCACGCACTATTGTCTACATTTCTGTGTGAATATCTGTGTGTATGTGCATTTATGTTAGCGAGGTAAATTCAGAGATAGAGGTAAAGAGAAAGGTAAAGAAAAAAAAGTAAAATGTACAAGATTACAAATTAATATGCTTTGACGAGTGATTTAATAAAAGAAAGAAAGAATAGAGCTCTTACAGATAAAGTACTGATAGATAGTACATAAGAAGAAGAAGGCAAATAAGATAAATCATAAATGTATATCTATGAGTGAATAAATAAAATGATTGTATCATTTCACATCAGAAATCTAACAACATTTAGCATTTCTCTTGCTAATATATTAAATACAACAGTAACAATAATAAGCTGCACTATAATGGAGTCCAATTAATCCAATATGCTGTATGAATTGCTGTATGAGTCTTTATATAAATGATATAGTAGGTATTATCAGTGGCATTCGAGTAAGCAAAGCAAAAATAATCAAAACAAACAAACATATATATATATATATACAAATGTACTATCCTGTCATGGATCACAACGAGGAGTCAAAAGATTAAGAAAAATGGAAATTTTTTAATTTTGTTCATTTCCAAGAGCTAAAATTGTTTGTGTGTAAAGTTTGATATAACAAAACTTATTCTATTATAAAAGGCAGGCAAATGTCATACTAGAAGCATTTACGAATACAGGATATTGTGTCCATAATTTGGGAGGTTTGATATATCGTCACTACAGACCACAGTGGTGTAAGCATTACAGAATATTCTTAAATTGAATGATATAAGTGTGTATGAGAGTGAGATAATGAATGTAAAGATATGTGCCAAAAGGATAACGTATAGAATTGAATAAGAACAGCTTACTTTGCAATTAAACCTAAGCTCCATATGTCACAGTCTTTTACAGCTCTACACCTTTCCGCTACTATTATTGTTGCTGATGTTGACATTATTTATTAAAACCTTTGTGAAATGGTCTTTGAAAGCCATATATATATATATTATGTATGAAAGAAGGGTAACCACACAGTTGGGTTTCATAAAATAGCTTCACACCCATTTTAACAAAAGAGGTTAAATGACATTAGTATTGGTCATTACAGTTTCCTAAAATCGTTATTCCAAATATCACGCACAGCCCAATCCAATTACTGAGTTAAGACAAAGAGAGAGAGAGAGAGAGGTTTTTTTTTAAAAAAATAAAATAAAATAAAACGAGTAGCCTTTTTGAATTATTCAAGGGAAACATTGTCAGTAATGATGTCGCACAAATCAGTGTAAGACTCAATGTACCAGGCCTCAAACGGGGTTCTCGAACATAACATGCTTTCATTGCAACCAACCCAAGAAAAAAAAAGGATAAAAAATAAGAAATAAGAATGGTGTTACCACTGGTAACTCTGGATAGTCCTTTTAGTGGCAAGTCAGGGTTCGATGGTGTCCAAAATATCCGAAAAATACAAGAATACAAAAAGAAGTCTATTGGGGTACAGAGGGTCGACAGAAGATCGCCCGTCTCCATGTGGCCTGTTAAAAATTGGGATTGGTATTATTGATACCAAAATTCCTTTATTTCATTTTCTGTAGTTTTAGTAAAAAAAAAAAAGATTACAAGGGAATTCATTTATCAAAAGCAATTATCTCTCTATTGACTCTAATTGCATGTCGATTCATCAGAGTCAAAATACAAGATTTCCACTCCAAAAGTTTGATTTCTTTTTCATTCTTTCTTCAGAACATACAAACACCAGAGCCAATACTTTTTTTACACTCCGACTATATATATATATATAAAATAAATTAATAAATAAATAAATTGATTGATTGATTGATTGATTTCTTCGCTATTTGTACACTGAAAAGAAAAGCTAATGCTATATTTAACCCATACTTGTCAGTTTTCTTGAGAAATCTGACGAGGATATTTGACGATATCTTCTTTACTAGCGTCTAGAGCTTTGAAAAACACTCTTCAACTAGGTTGAAAAATGGAGACTACAGGGGGAGAAAAGGACTGTGGTTATGCGAGCCACTGATCCTTAAGTTTTGATACTGTGTTTCAGGAAGATTCGTTGCATAAATCTTCTATTATCTGATCAAGAGTTGTAGTACAATGTTTATCCTAAAATGTTCTAAATGAACTTAGAGTAGTCACTACTATTCTTTTGGCTTTATTCTCGTAATCCACCTAGCTTTTTAGGCTCTATTGTGCGATATATTCTTCATAATCAAGCTCTTAATACGCTTTAATTGAAATATATTTGGTCCGTTTTTATTCTTCTTTGAATACTAGTAGCTGAACTGGAAGTTCATTTTGTAAAACAGGATAAAGGTATGATTCAAAATAGTATGGCAAGCTTCGCATTATATACTTTTTTTAACGGCTATATAATAACACAAAGTGTGTTGTCATGTGCCTGTCATAACCAGTTATGAGACTCTTCAAATGTCTTTATAATAGATAGTAGTATCATTTCCTATAATTTATTACATGTCTTTGTATTTCTTTCTACCACAGCTAATATTATTGCAATCTTTTGCTTTTACACATATAGCCAGCGTACAAATAAACTATTGATCTTGGGGCTTATATCATCTAAAAAAAAACAAACGTTTGCAGTGAAAATCCTGGTATACACTATAAAAATTTAGGTGTAAAAGAAACCCCCAAAGTCATCAATGGAATAGGCTTGTTACCTAAAATAAAGCTTCTATTTTTTTTTTACGAAACAAAGCAGTAGCATAACTAAAGGTTCTCTATTTTAAATACAATGTCAAACGAGCTAGAAAAAGTTAAATAACTAGAAATAACGCATCTAAATTAGATGTCATCGATACTATGAGCTGATATGCAGATATACAATGCCCAAATTCATAAACAAAAAATCAGTGCTGAATACCGAATTTACACGCATTAGTTTTATGCCTTTGTCATAAAAAGGCCCCTCTGTATCTATTTTCCACTTAAGCCCGTTCTTTTCTATTTTAATTAAACAAGACATGCCACTGTGGTGTATTGCTACTTTATGATAAATACAGTAACTATTGTTGGCAACCGGGTACCTCATAAGGTGTATATATCTTAAGATAGAGCAATAGGAAAGTTCAGAAATATGATGATGAAAAGGATTAGAGAAAAAAAAAAGCTCTAGTCGTTTAATCAACACTATCTGAAGAATATACTTTTTATTTTTCTGTTTTTTTGTTCTTGCCATTTAGTTTGATTATTTCTATAGAATTAATTCCCCCATATATTTCTTAAAGTAAAAGTATAGCCAGCCTTCCAAAACGCACAGCTTTCTTCTATGAAAAACAAAATAAAACAAATTAATACAATTACTTTAAATATTAGCAATATACTTGCCACGTTGCGTGCGTCTTCAAAATTCCGGCTGACCAAACCATATAATATCTTTCCAAATCTTTCTTGTATCAATTATAAAAACACCTTCATTAAGGCAAGGCATTGGGAAGAACAAGGTTTCTATATCTAACGCAGATATAAATTGAAAATCCAAAGAATTACGACAATGAACACTAAAAATATTCATTTGTTTCAATTTCTCTATTTTCTTAATCATTAATTTTTCAAAAAGTATAGTTTATCCCAGAATATTTCACTAAAAGTAATTGAAATTTTTTCAGCGAGTCTCGGTCATAGTCATACAATCACTTTTTCAACAGACTAGCCCTGATTAGTGGAAACGCTTTTGGAAGGCTGGAATGCCCTCAGAAAACATATAACATATGACTAATACTTATACACAGCAAAATCCCTTGTCACCAGTGATTGTTTGCCCTAAAAATAAAAAAATCGCGATGATCCAAATTGCTTTTTGTGTGGCTTTCCAGAAGACGAGAACCATTCTTCTTGGGCTTGCAATCTTAAGTCCACCATTTGGAGACAAGCTTGCAATATGTTTCTTGTAGATTTAACCCAGCTTCAATATTCGCCTGTTTAACCCCCACTCCGTCAATAACCCGCTACTCTGGTATCATCCTATTACAGATTATAGGTTGAGAAATTCGAAAAATATGGGAAGCACACTTTTTTCTGAACTTTAACGAGGTACATTTCATATGGAACCGTATAGCAGTCATCATTACTTTAAATATTCAAACAATTGAAGCAGAAGAAATATTTGCCTGTCTCTAAAATAATATAAGATTCTCGTTCTCCATCGTTTAATGAACAATACAAAAAAAAAGTAGCAAAGAATTTACCAATTGTCTTATTTTATAAATGATCGAAATATCTATATAAACATTGAAAGGTGAAGGCAATAAAAATCCAGTAAAACGGCATGTATTCTTCCTCTATATTTCTTGAGAGAGCAAACTATCAATTGCCAATGTTTATAATAAGAGGTTGTTAGAGGCGATCGATAGCTATTATTTTAACAGTCTGAGCCGCTTTATTGCATAAACCAATACAATCCGTCTCAGAAGTAAATATTAATACTAATCTAAAGACTGTCATACCTCTAACACTTTGTGGAAAGCGGAATAATGATATTTAGACTCGTCTATAAAGAATATTAAACAAATCGGATCCGTAGCAACAGATCATTTAAAGAAATTTATATAGTTGTGGCTCATAATTAAGGGAGAAACCGCAATCTTTGTACTTTCCCGTAAAAAATACTAGGAATATGTAACCACCAGTAAAAAACATTCTAAAAAAAAAGTCGATATACCTTTGACCATTGATGGAGGGGGGACCTAGATCGTTGAAATTGGCAGTCAGAATACAAAACAAAAGAATACGATAGGCAGTAAAACATGTGTAGAGAGGCGTATATGTCTGCCACTTTGAATAGAGAGCGGAACCTTTATGGTTGACGTGAATTATAATAGGACTACACAAATTAAATTGGAAATATGAATATTATCAAAGAGATTTTTGTACCTGTGAGCCATTATAGAGAGCAGAGACATAATCCTTGGTCTTGACTGTAAAAACACCATAAAAAAATCAATTGGCAGTAGATATTTTTTTTTTAAAAAAAAGTATAGCTTTAACCTTTGATAAAGAGTGGAACCTAGATCATTGGTGTAGATAATAAAAACACTAAACTAACAAAATATGTATCAAGAAAATATTCAAAAAGACAATTTAAGTCTATAATATTTTGTTGAGAAAGCAGCCTTAATTATTGGCGTAGAATAAGAGAACACTAGATAAATACAATAGAAGTCAGGTTACTATTAAAAGAGCAGCGCATACCTGCGATTCTAGATGAATAGTAAAACCTTAATTATTGCCCTGGATTGTGAAAAGTCTAGAAAAAGCTGGACTAGTAGAAAGTGAATGCTAAAAAAAACATGTAGATTTGAGGCAATTGATAGGCAGTAGGATTTTGATCGTTGGCCTTGGCTAAAATAACTTGAGAAAACAAAAATGGCAGTAAGAGCATATTCAAATGAATTTTTTTTATTACCTTTCTCCTTTGATAGAGATTGTATACTTGATCTATGTTTGCGGGTGAGTTAATTGGAAAAAGACAATCAGTAGAAAATTATGTAGAGAAACATATACGTCTATGACTCTAGGTAGAGAGCCAAAACATGAAAGTTGAAATCGATTATGAAGATATTATAGAAATACTACTGACATTGATATAAGAATTAAAGAGTTATGGGTAAATTTGACAATTGGTGAGTAGAGAGGTCTTGATCCTTGGTATTGACTATTTTTTAATCCAATCAATTTCAATCGACAATAAGAAAAACTCAAACAAAGTTGTATACTGGTGACTCATTATGTGGAGTAGAGCTATGGTAGTTAGCGTAGACTGTGAAAATGTTAGACAGATAAAATCGGTTGTAAACAAGCGTCTAAAGCAACCTGTACACCTATAAATCTTGATGGAAAGTGTGACCTTGACTATTTTAATTGACTGTAAAAAAGCTAGACAAACTTAACATGCAGTAGGTGAATACTTTAATAAAGCTGTGCATGTGTAACCTTAGATTGAAAGCGAAACATTGGCCGCTGGCATGGACTATGAAAACGCTAGGCAATTAAAACTAGCTCAAAGAACAGATTTCAATTCTTTTTCTACCTATAGCCCTTAATGGAGAGTGATATTGTGAGTGTTCCCCTAGGTTGCAACAAGAAAATTAACTTGATAAAATCGTCAGAAAAATGATATTAAATAGGCTTATACGTCCGAAAACTTGGATTGATAGCAGAACCTTGACTTTTGACGTTATATGTTTTAAACAGTAGGAAGCTACTATAAACAGTAAATAGAAGCTCGTAAAATTTTGAATATCTGTTACCGATTATGTAAAGAAGAACGTTAATCGCTGACTTTGGTCGTGAAAACACAGGATAAGTGTCATTGTTGATACACACATATCCTAGGAGCTTATGTATCTTTAATCCATGCTGTAAAGTAGAACCTGGATTCCTGGCCTTGATAGTGGATACACTAGATACCAACAAGTGGCAGTAAAAAAAATATTGTTATATATGTGAGCCATGATTGATAGTAAAACCGTGATATTTGGACTTGACTGTGATAAAATGTAAATAAATATAACCGATAGTCAGAAAATAATTAAATTAAAATTGTATATCTGTGGCACTTGGTGCAACATGAAGCCTTGTTAATTCGATTTGGATATGAAAAGGCAATAAATACAACTGATAGTAAACATGTGTTCAAAGACTTTCATACACATGTAGCTCAGATAAAAAAGTTTCTTTGAACTTTGAACTTTGAACTTTGAACATTGATTTGGACTGTAAAGAATTAAGCAAATACAACTAATGGTAAGTAAATCAACAAAGAGGTATATATACCTGTAACCCTTTATGGACTATAGAGTCTTCAGTGTTGGGCTCAATTGTAAAAATACTACCGAGCTACAATTGATAATATGTACTTTCCTAAACATACTGGTATACCTAACATTCAAGAAGGAGAATGATATATTGATTGTTAACCTTTTCTGCGAGTAGACTAAAGAAACACAATTGGCAGTAAGTAAATACTAAAAAGGGGCTGTATATTAGATTCTTGATGGAGATTTGAACCTTGACCGTTGAATTGAACTGTAAAAAGACTGCTTCAAACAGCTAGCAATATGTTAATGGGTAAAGAAAGACACATGTATCCCTGTAAATCTATGCGGAAATCGGGCACTTGATCTTTGGTCTCGACTGTATAAAGTTTGAATAAAGCAGCTAGTAGTAAGTAAATGCTTAAAAAGGCATGTATACCTTAACCCTATTTTTTGAAGTGCAACCTTGATTCTCGGCATGGACTGTCAAAGATTAAAAAGATTCAACCAGTGAAGAATAAATGCTAAAATGTGCGTGTGTACCTAGAACCTTGAATAGATAGAAAGAACATGATCATTTCGCCTTGACTATGTAAACGCTAGGAAAATCTAATTTTTAGTAAATTGCTTAAAGATTTTTGTATACCTGCGACCTTTGATGTAGAGCTGAGCATTGAACGCTTGCTACGGAGAAGAAAGGGTTAGAACAAAACAACTGATAGTACCTAAAAAGTCAAAGAGACTTTTATACCTGTGAGCCCAAAAGAATATCAAAGCTTTGATCGTTGGCTTCGGCAGTAAAAACATTATGCAAATATATAGTAAGTAGATTTTTTGGCAGATTTGTATACCTGTCCTTCCCCCCCCGGATAAACAACTCATATTAATTGTGGGCCTTTCCTGTAAAAAGACTAGAAAATATAATAGCTAGTAAGTAAAGGTTCACATAGTCATGTATACCTTTAATCCTTAATGGAGATTAAAAACCCGATTGCTGGCTTAAACTATAAAAAAGCTAGACAAAATAATAAGTGATACGTGAGTACTAAATGAGACCTGTATACTTCGGGCACTAGGTAGATAGCAAAACTTTGGTAATTCAGTTTGACTAAATAAAAATTACTCGAAAAAACAAGCAGTAAGTAAACGATCAGGTATGTACATATACTTGTTACCCTAGAGGACAGTAAACCTGGATCGATTGGCCTTGGCTGTGTAAAATTAAAAAATAATAATTAATTAATTAATAAATAGTAAAATAATACTTAAAAATATTTTTTAAACCTATGGCCTTAGATGGAGAGTAGATGCTTATTATTTAGCATAGACATTAATGAAATTAGAAAAATCAAACAAGCGTTATGCAAAGGCTAAAAGAGAATTGTATACCTGTAACCGTGGATGAAGAAGAAATCCTTGTTCTTCGACCTGGGCGGTGAAAACACTAGACAAAAAAAAACAAGCGATAAGTAGAAACCCAAAGAAAAGTGTATACCTGTCATACTGGATGGAGATCGAATCCTTGATGGTTGCCCTTGACAGTAAAAACAATAGACGGATAAAAAAAGCCAATAATCAACGGCCCAACGAAAAATATATATCTGCAAGTCTGGATGAATATCAAGTCCTAGTTCTTCGGCCTAAACCGTATAGGCACTAGACATATAAAACTAAAAGTTAGTAAAGACGCAAACATATTTGTATACCTGTCACTCTGGATAGGGCTCGGATTCGGAATCATTGGCATAGACAGTAAAGGCACTTGACAAAAAAAAAGACACATTAAATAAAAGCACTTGTCAGATTTGTATACCTGTAAAACTTGATGGAAACCGGATCCTTGAGTGTTGAATTTGACTGTAAAGTCACGAGAAAAAATACAGTTTGCAGCAAGTCAAAAATCAAAGAGATGTGTAACACTATATCCCAATATGGAGACCGGGTTCTTGCTCGTTACCCTTGACTGCAAGGACACTAGAGAAACAAAAACAATTATAAGTAACGGCCCAATAACATTTTTATATCTGTAATTCTCGGCGGATACCAGATGATTGGTCGTTGGCCTTGACTTTAAGGACAGTAGAAAATTAAAACCGACAGTAAGTAAAATCCCAAAGAGAAGTGTATACCTGTAACACTGGACGGATATAGGATCCATGATGGCTGGCTTGGACTGTGAAGCAAGTAGAGAAATAAAGCCAACAGTAACTAAAGGCCGAACTAGATGTATATACCTGTCGCACTGGAAGGAAAACAAAATTTTCATTGTGTAGCCGGATCGTAAACACACTAGGCCAATACGAAAGAAAGCATGTAAAGACAGAGAGAAAAGTGTGTACCCGTAACCTTGATTTGAAATCAGATCTTTGATATTTGAACTTTAAGGAAAAAAAAACACTAGAAATATATAAATGACAGTAAGTAAAAGCTCAAGAAGACTTGTTTACCTGTAGCCCAAATTTGAGTTTTGATCCTTGCTGTTTGGCCTGGAGAGTAAAAACAATAGTCATATATACTTCTAGGTTAGTAATGGCCAAGAACGACTTGTATACCTTCCATAATGGATGTATATTTGATCATCGTTCTTTGCCATCAAAAGAAAGTATAAATAAAGAGTATAGTTTGTTTTAAGTAAAGGTTTAAAGGAAACTTGGTTAGCTATAACAATTCATGAAAATCGGATCCTGATAATTGCCGTGGATGAGTAGACACTAGAAATATATAAAATCCAATGAGTAATTGCTCATCGAGTTTTTGTATACCTATAGCCACGGACTGAATCCGGATCCGTGAAGCATGATCTTGGTGGATTCAACACTAGAAATAAATAAAGCCGAGTGTGATTGCTCATCGATTTTTGTTATACCTATAACCATATAACGGGAGATCAGCACCTTGAAGCTCGACCTGGATGGCCGGAGACTAGAACTAGATTAAAATAATGAGTATATGTCCATAATGCTTTTTATACCTATACCCATGGCGGGGAGATCGGAATCTTGATGCTTGACCTGGATAGCTGGAGACTGGAGATATATTAAATCTAGTGAGTATTTGCCCATAATGTTTTTTTATACCTATACCCATGGCGGGGAGATCGGAATCTTGATGCTTGATCCGGATAGCTGGAGACTGGAGATATATTAAATCTAGTGAGTATATGCCCATAATGTTTTTTTATACCTATAACCATGGCGGGGAGATCGGAATCTTGATGCTTGATCCGGATAGCTGGAGACTGGAGATATATTAAATCTAGTGAGTATATGCCCATAATGTTTTTTTATACCTATAACCATGGCGGGGAGACCAGAACCTTGATGCTTGACCTGGACGACTGAACACAAGAAGTATATTACAGCTAGTGAGTATATGCCCATAATGTTGTTTTATACTTATGACCATGGAGGGGTGATCAGGTCCTTGACGCTTGATCTGAATGGCTGGAGGCTAGAAATAAATATCAAAACTAGTGAGTAAATGACAATAACGATTTGTTATACCTATAACCATGGACGGGTGATCGGAACCTTGATGCTTGACATGAATGACTGAACACTAGAAATATATCAAAGCTAGTGATTATATGCCCATAATGTTTTTATACCTATAATCTTTGACGGGCGATCGGAACCTTGATGCTTGACCTGGATGGCTGAACACTAGAAGTATATTAAAGCGAGTGAGTATATGCGCATAACGTTTTGTTATACCTGTAACCATGGACGGGGGATCGGGTTCTTGACGCTTGACACGGATGGCTGGAGTCTTAAATAAATATAAAAACTAATGAGTATACGCTCATAATGTTTTTATACCTATAACCATGGACGGGCGATCGGGTCCTTGACGCTTGACACGGATGGCTGGAGTTTACAAATAAATATAAAAACTAGTCAATATATGCCCATAATGTTTTTTATACCTTTAACCATGGTTGGGCAATCGGAACCTTGACACTTGACCTAGATGGCTGAACACTAGTAATAGATAAAAGCATGCGAGTAAATGCGCATAACGTTTTGTTATACCTGTAAACATGGTTGGGAGATCGAAACCTGGACGCTTGACATGGATGGCTAAACACTAGAAATATATTAAAACTAGTGAGTATATTCCCACAACGTTTTGTTATACCTATAACCATGGACGGGAGATCAGAATCCTGTTGATTGACCTGGATGACTGAACACTAAAATCATATTAAGACCAGTGAGTATATTCCCACAACGTTTTGTTATACCTATAACCATGGACGGGAGATCAGAATCCTGTTGATTGACCTGGATGACTGAACACTAAAATCATATTAAGACCAGTGAGTATATTTCCATAATGTTTTGTTATACCTATAACCATAGCTGGAAGATCGGAACCTTGACGCCTAACATCGATGGCTGAACATTATAAATATATTAAAACTAGTGAGTATATTCCCACAACGTTTTGTTATACCTATAACCATGGACGGGAGATCAGAATCCTGTTGATTGACCTGGATGACTGAACACTAAAATCATATTAAGACCAGTGAGTATATTTCCATAATGTTTTGTTATACCTATAACCTTGGCTGGAAGATCGCAACCTTGACGCCTGATATCGATGGCTGAACACTATAAATATATTATAACTAGTGAGTATATTCCCACAACGTTTTGTTATACCTATACCCATGGCCGGGCGATCGGGTCCTTGACACTTGACCTGGATGGCTGAACACTAGTAATAGATAAAAGCTAGTGAGTAAATGCGCATAACGTTCTGTTATACCTATAACCATAGCTGGTAGATCGGAACCTTGATGCTTGTCCTGGATGGCTGGAGACTTGAACTATAATAAAGCTAGTGAGTAAATGCGCATAATGTATTGTTATACCTATAACCATAGCTGGGAGATCGAAACCGTGATGCTTGTCCTGGATAACTGGAGACTAGAGATAGATAAAAGCTAGTGTGTATATGTCCCTAATGGTTTTTTTTTACCTATAACCATTGACGGTCGATCGGGTCCTTGCCGCTTCACATTGATGACTGGAGACTAGAAATAGATAAAAGCTAGTAAGTATTTACCCATAATGTTTTTATACCTATAACCATGGACGGGGGATCGGGTTCTTGATGCTTGACACGGATGGCTGGAGACTTAAATAAATATAAAAACTAATGAGTGTACGCTCATAATGTTTTTATACCTATAACCATGGACGGGCGATCGGGTCCTTGACGCTTGACACGGATGGCTGGAGTTCACAAATAAATATAAAAACTAGCTCAATATATGCCTATAATGTTTTTTATACCTTTAACCATGGGCGGGCAATCGGAACCTTGACACTTGACC
>NW_017265152.1:1071622-1077956 GCF_001638985.1 Phycomyces blakesleeanus NRRL 1555(-)
CGTGTTTGTTATACCTATAACCATGGACGGGAGATCAGAATCCTGTTGATTGACCTGGATGACTGAACACTAAAATCATATTAAGACCAATGAGTATATTGCCCTAATGGTTTGTTATACCTATAACCATAGCTGGAAGATCGGAACCTTGACGCCTAACATCGATGGCTGAACATTATAAATATATTAAAACTAGTGAGTATATTCCCACAACGTTTTGTTATACCTATAACCATGGACGGGAGATCAGAATCCTGTTGATTGACCTGGATGACTGAACACTAAAATCATATTAAGACCAGTGAGTATATTTCCATAATGTTTTGTTATACCTATAACCTTGGCTGGAAGATCGCAACCTTGACGCCTGATATCGATGGCTGAACACTATAAATATATTATAACTAGTGACTATATTCCCACAACGATTTGTTATACCTATACCCATTGCCGGGAAATCGGGTCCTTGACACTTGACCTGGATGGCTGAAACTAGTAATAGATAAAAGCTAGTGAGTAAATGCACATATGGTTTTGTTATAACTATGACCATAGCTGGGAGATCGGAACATTGATGCTTTTCTTGGATGGATTGGATACTACAAATATACAAAAACAAGTGGGTAACTGCTCATCGAGTTTTGATGTACCTGACAACCGTGGACCTTGACGTGACCTTGAAGCTTGACCTGGATGGAATGGATACTACAATATACAAAAACAGTGAGTACTGTTCATCGAGTTTTGATATACCTGAAAACCGTGGACCTTGACCTGGACCTTGAAGCTTGACCTGGATGGAATGGATACTACAAATATACAAAAAAAATGAGTAACTGCTCATAGAGTTGTGATATACCTGAAACGGTGGACCTTGACTTGAACCTTGAAGCTTGACCTGGATGGAATGGATAGTTCAAATATACAAAAACAAATGAGTAACTGCTCATCGAGGTTTGATATACCTGAAAACCGTGGACCTTGACCTGGACCTTGACGCTTGACCTGGATGGAATGGATACTACAAATATACAAAAACAAGTGAGTAAATGCCCATCGAGTTTTGATATACCTGAAACGGTGGACCTTGACTTGAACCTTGAAGCTTGACCTGGATGGAATGGATAGTTCAAATATACAAAAACAAATGAGTAACTGCTCATCTAGGTTTGATATACATGAAAACCATGGACTCTGATCGGATCCTTGATGCTTGACCTGGATGGAATTTGATACTACAAATATACAAAAACAAGTGAGTAACTGCTCATCGAGTTTTGATATACCTGAAACCGTGGACCTCGACCTGAATCCGTTGACCTTGACCTGAACCTTGAAGCTTGACCTGGATGGAATGAATACTACAAATATACAAAAACAAATGAGTAACTGCTCATAGAGTTTTGATATACTTGATAACCGTGGACCTTGACCTGAACCTTGAAGCTTGACCTGGATGGAATGGATACTACAAATATACAAAAACAAGTGAGTAACTGCTCATAGAGTTTTGATATACCTGATAACCGTGGACTCTGATCGGATCCCTGATGCTTGACCTGGACGGAAGGCACTAGAAGCATACAAAAGACAATGAGCATATGCTCCTCGAGTCTTGGTGTACCTGTGGCCCTGGATGGAAACCTGTTTTTGATTGCTTGACTTTGCCTGAAAAGTCCCTACAGAAATATCAAAGACAGTGAATGATTAATCAACGAGCCTTTATATACCTGTAGGCCTGGATGGAGATCTTATTTTTTATCGTTGACCTTGTTTGTCAAAAGACTAGACAAATATAATCTTCACAATTTGTGTCTTTGATGAATATCATATACTCCTTGAAATATAGTAAGTCCTGTCAGTTTATCTCTTGTTTCTGAGTGTGAATAGGCTTTGGATGGATTGATGGTCAAACCAGTGTTGGACCTCAGTATTTCATTTTCGCTGTGTACTGGTTTTGACGTATTGTCTTATATCTTGCTACTGACTGTTTTACATATGATAAAATCCTGAGATTTGACTAGCAAAATGGATTTGTATTGGTTATGATTCGTCTTTAACGTCTATGTTGATTAAAGCAGTTTGTGAGAGAGCAGTAAAGAAGTGTATAAAGTATTAATGGTATGTGGAAGAGAGTTGTTTTGACGCGTTCTGTTTGGATAGGTGTTTTTTTTTATAAAACTCATGACGTCTCAATCATGAGTTGCTGTTCTTTTTTATTATTTTTATTATGATAGTTTGATAATATATTATAAAATTCGGTTTTTTTCTTATTCCTTTTTCGGTTTTCTTTTATCTTTTAGCCTTGACAACATGTATATATTATTACTATTTTACTTCTTTATTTAATATCTATGCTTAAAATATGGGTTTTGGGTTTTAAAGAAGTATCACTTCTATTCTGAAGGACGTGCTGTGCAGGCACTTGTTTTACTTTTTGTTTTTTTTTTCTTTTGCCTCTTTTTTTGTTTTAGCTCTTTTTATGTCACATAAGGTCCGTGCTGTCCGTGCAGCATCACATGTGTCATGGGGCTTAGAGGAGCATAGTAGCAATAGTGGTCCAGACTTTACTTTAGCATGAAAACATTTAAATGATGTCTTCCGATTGGTGGACTATATGCATGTCAAATTATTCAGTTGCTATGGACCCCCATCCCCTTTTTTATTCTACTTTCTGTTGTGATTCTGTTAACAAGGCTTATGCTTTTGAACAGCCACTTGTCGAGACACTATATATGCCTCTGTGTTCATTTTAGCTGTACTACTGATATACAAAGTATTAATCGGCTAGACGTTAAACTACAATAAAGAAGTGTAAAGTTGTGTTGATTATAAAGCTTTAATTAAAGTCTTGTGTATATTTATTTGTTTGTTTTCTTGTTTGTTTGTTTCACATGCTGTGACTTTATTAGTTTAAGAAGCACCCCCGAAAAAAATTGCTGCTTATATCTTTTCTTTTCTTTCGTGTGAAAGACTTCCATTTTTCTTCTAGCTTTTTCACCAGTGTCTTGAGTTAATAAACACAAAGTGTAGGAATACTTTCTTGAAATAAAAGTACTTTCAGTGCTTCAGTATGAAGGGATTGACAGCCTGACTATTGAAAGTCGTTGGTACCTCAAGTTAAAGCATCGTTCTTAGAGTAAAATAAAAGTAAAAAGAAGAACAGGGTCTAGCCTAGTGTTTGTCAATCGACCTTGGTTTGTACTACTTTATAAACCAATCATAATCCAACCGAGAAATTAATACAGCATAACCCAACTGCCTGAAACACTTTACATTTATATGTGTTCAAATATACACCATTCTATCGATAATTATAATTATTTATATAAGTTACATTATACACCATGAAAAAGTAGTGGTGCTTGCAATTGTGCTAGCCTGGTCACAGATAGATCAAGCTAGTAAAATGGCTATTACATATATATAAATCACCTTTTAAAGGCTCTGCTTATTTACTATTTTTTCCTGTTATTGCTCAGACTGACTGACGGCACAATATGAAAGCAAAGAGACAATCTACTGACACTGAACGTATAGATTTTGTTTGGTTGGGAGCAAGACGCTATCAATTACTAATTATCGATTTATAGGATCTAGTGCTTTTGATATTTTGCGCTTGTATACCAAGCTCAACTGGATGCACGAATAACCTAGAAATAATACTCTGTTGGATTAAAGGCTTTGATTTATAACTTTTGTTTTGTAATACAATATAATGCGCTACAGTACTGTATAGTATGATTCCACTTATTACTTTGAGGTTCATAGTCTAGCTTTGGTTCGCTTGAGACTATTTTAGTTTGAAGCACGGAGCCTTTGTATAAATGAACCTTTTCTATGGTCGATTAAATATGAGTGTACTGGAAATGAAATTTTTTTAAAATTTCTACAAGCATATGCAAATGCACACCAATGGTAAACATAACTTTTCAATTATAGAAAATTAAAAATCGAATCAAATAAGCAATGTTTTTTTTTGGCTTTAAGTAACCTGGTGAGACACATTGTGATCCACCTCTTCGAGGTTTATTATATTACAATTACTCAAATGTTGATCAAAATATCCGATTTTTTCACTCTCAAAAAGCATAGAACCCTGAAACTTGGGAAACTTGCACCACTTCAATAAGCTCTTTAAATGCCCAATAGCAAAAATACGAGTTGTTTCTAAAAGTACATTTTTTTTTTAGTTGAATACATAAACCAGACACTCCAAAAAGCATCAATTTGGAGTGTTCAAAAGTTAGAGATTTTTTTTAAAGAAAAGAGAATATTATTTAGCATATGAGACACTATAGAATAGCTATATATCTATATAGGCTCTACATAACAGAATATCAGCTTGTATAAGCGTTTATATGAAGAAAGCCGTCCTATATTCTGACATTACAAGCATACGCTGGAAGCAAGGAGTGGAGTACAAATAAAGCCACAATCTTTTTTCCAAAAAAAAGGCAATGACTTTGGCAGACACTCTTGAAATGGACGGCTGTGTAATATATGTCATGATATTAAATATTGCTCTTTAAGAGAAAAGAAAAATACATAGGATACTTTTTATGTGTTCCATTAAATAGCATACTTGAAGTCTTTGTTTCAGATTTATTAATTAAAATTATGATAGTAAATTGGTGTAAAAAAGTAAAAAGAAAAAAAGAAAAAATGGGAATATTTAAATTAATAAGGACATTTTTTCTTTTTTTTTTGCGGGTTAAATACCTGTCTCCAAGGTAGATATGTGTAGTGTATATATCCCAGTCTTTCTTCACATATAGACGCACAAACCAGCTTGTCCACCGATATCTTGGCTGTACCATTATAAAATATAGAGTATAAGATGGTTTGCTTTTTATGTCTTCTTGTAGACTGTGTAGAGGCTCATTGATAAATTAGAGCCTTCGACTTCCTACAAACAAAAGTCTTTTTTTGTAAACTTGTATTACTGATTGGTGGTGCAGACAGCCTTTGTGTATCCTCAAGTAAAAGAATCATAGCAGGGTCCATTGACAGGGATACTGTTACTCATACGAGGGTTTAAAGATTTTTTTTTTTTGTAAGGAGGCTAGGCCTCAGAAATTTTATTGAGCTTAACAATTCTAAGAGGAAGAGGAAGTCACAATCCTGTTTTTGGGTTTTATATTTTCTATGTGTTTTTGGGTTTTTAAATTATATGTAAAATGAGTGAGTAGCTAGTCTGAAAGAGGCAGGGATAGTTCCGCATGAAAACGGGTGACAAGAGAAGCAGCAGTGACAAGGACTGATGTACTCAGGAAAGGAGCATCGTCAAACACAAAGGACCAGTGATGGCGCCAGATTGCGAGGAGGATACAGCTGACAAGAGAAACGGCGGGAATGTCTGGAGTGAGGGATGGCGGGAGACGGAAGGAAAAAAGAGCAGAATGAATGTCTTGCGTGGAGGGCACGTTGCCAAAATGGGTTGACCAAAAAATAGTCCAGGCGGAGAACTTTGGGGGACAAGTGAACAGAAAGTGAGATGTAGATTCCTTGATGTCACCGCATATGGGGCAGGACCCGTCAGGAAAGATGGTAGGGACAGTTTGGTGTAGAACGGAGCGACACGACAGCTTGTTGTGAAGAGCGCGGAACCATAAAGAACGGACAGAATGGTGGATGGGAGCGGACCAGAAAGTGCGCCATTGGTGGGTGTGGAGAGGAGGGACAGGGTTGTCTGGGGACGGGGTGCAAAGGGTGCGGAACGTTTTGGGTGAGAATGGTTTGCGAGGTATTATGGGAAACATACTGGTGAGGAAGGGGCTGGGGTCCACATGCGACACAATGGGAGAGGAAGGTGGAGGAAGGAGACCATCAAGCAAGGAATGTGGGAGAAGAGAGCGGAAGAAGAAAGGTTGTAAAAGAACGGAATGGTTGTCGACTTGACGGAAGAACTTGGTGATGATGCGAGGGGATTGGGGACGCTCGGGTCTTGTTCGACGACGAAGTACTTGCAATGAATCATCTACGACAAAAGCGTCAGTGACGAGAAGATGCCGCCAAGTCCGTGGTATGAGAGAGGAGGGTAGGCAGATAGAGGGGAGAGGCAAGGAGAGGCATGTGGGGTGGTTAATAGAAACGGAGTCAAAGGAGTGTGGCAGGAGATCAATGGCAGCAAATATGTTTCTGAAAACACTGTCAATATGGCGGAAAGGTAGAGGACGAAGATCAGGGAAAAGTAAAGGTAGACGAGGATCCGGGATCCCAGAAAAGGACCGAAGAAGGAAGGACAACCAAGGAAGGACCAGACCGGATCGACCAAACGGGGAACGGACAAGAGGGAGAAGCCAACGAAGTTGTAGAGCAGATTGCTGTATAA
>NW_017265152.1:1079573-1083696 GCF_001638985.1 Phycomyces blakesleeanus NRRL 1555(-)
CGAATAAATAAGGATCGTCTTTGGGGGTCTTGCAATTTTGCAAGCCCTCTACAGTTTAGTGTTCCTATATTGATCATTGAGGGGGGTTAATATTTTGGTGAACGACAATACCTGTCATAAGTGAGCCATGTTGGTCGTTGTCAGCATTATCACTGTCGCTAGAGGATTCGGATTCAGCACCGTTTTCGCTGTCTTGAGTATCCATAGCCAAGTCGTCCTTGTTAGGATCATATTCTTGGTATGGAATGTCACGGTTTGATTCGTCGGTAATGTTTTTCAATGCTGCGCGGAGGACTCGTCGGTAAGGGTCATGAGTGGATAGCTGTGCAAGTTCGGCCTCAATCTCGGCCGCAGACTTGCCCAAGATGTCAAACTGATTAGCAGGCGGTGTACGAGGAGCGGACTTTTTCTTTCGCTTGGGTAGTGCGGGAAGGACAGGGGGAAGAGTTTGTGTACGGGCGGGGGTGGACTGGGATTCACGACGGGGCTGTTTACGGATGCGTTTGTTACTGGTGTTGTTGTTGGGATGAGGGTTGTTGATACGGGGACAGGTTGCCTGAAGGTGGCCGACGGCTTGACAGGCGTGACAAGTGCGAGATTCGATTGGGCGGGTGGGGCAGTCAGCCAGAACGTGGCCCATGGCCTTACAGTATCTGCAATGGGGACCCATCTTGGCCCAAGTGCCGAAAACATGACCATAACCTTCGCAGGGAATCTTGTGAACCAGGGGAGAGTAAACACGATCCTGGTTAGGTGGGCGTTCCAGGTACACGTAGCCAGATCCAGTAAAGAACCTGTTCTCCAGGTAAATAACGACCTCCTTGATGATGCCGAAAGAGTAGAGGGAAGAACGGATAAGTTCGTTAAGGCAGGGGCGGGAGAGGCGAGGAAGACCGGTGATGTTGAGTTTCATCATCATAACAGAAGACGAAATGGCACGGTGGGCGAGAATAACGGAGTCTTGGACGACAATGGGTTCGGCACATGCACGATTGCAAAGGGTGTCAGATTCAAGGTAAAGTTCGACGATGTGTGTGTTGTTGCGCACAGAGGTAACTTCAGCAAAAGCTTCCTCCTCAGAGAAAGCGGCGTGAATTGCTGTCCAGAAGGCGGCCATGAACGAGTCATCAGATTGGGGCAGGTCGTAAAAAACAGAGTGGGGGGAAGTACCGAACCGACATTCCGTAGGAATGGCATATGGGTCATCTGAACCAAGTACGCGTTCTATGCGCGTGAGGGAGCGTTGTTTTTCAGGGTCGACCAAGGAGGCAAAGGTGATGGGAGTGGTAGTAGGTAAAGCATGTGTGGGGGCGTTTGGTTGGGTTGATGGATGTATGTTAGGTGATAGAGGAGGGAAGTTGTTGTCTCCATAGTGTGGTGACCCTTGTGGGGTCGTTTCCTGTTGGGTAGCGGGAAGAGCCATGGAGGGTTTAAAGACCGTATAGTACTCACTTATAATCGTTGAGAGAGGACTGTGTATTCAAAATCGTCCACTGTGCTGTAACCAAAACAAAAAAATATATTTTTAACGATGGCTTGAATCTTCTTTCGACATTCCTTACATTCCTCCATCCCTGTCGAGGATCTTCATTCCTGTTGGGGATCGTCATTCATATTGTATTACAACTCAAAGTGGACTGAAAGCGACACAATAAGAAAAGGAAGCGCACTCTTTGAAAGAGAAAAAATCGAAGTACTCTTTATTTTATCCTTTTGACAACTTTCCACTGTATACGCGGCTCTAACAAAAAACAATCCCTTGGTCAAACCTTTGTGTCCCCATAAACTTCTCCCTTCTTTCAAAATCGACGGTCATCACCACACTATGGTTTTCTTTTTTCAAACTTGTACTAGCTACAGCTTCACAACGCTTTCAAAGTCGACGGTCATCACCACAGTAACGTTTTCTTTTTTCAAACTTGTACTAGCCACAGCTTCACACCGCCTTCAAAGTCGACGGTCATCACCACACTATGGTTTTCTTTTTTCAAACTTGTACTAGCTACAGCTTCACAACACTTTCAAAGTCGACGGTCATCCCCACAGTAACGTTTTCTTTTTTCAAACTTGTACTAGCCACAGCTTCACACCGCCTTCAAAGTCGACGGTCATCACCACACTATGGTTTTCTTTTTTCAAACTTGTACTAGCTACAGCTTCACAACACTTTCAAAGTCGACGGTCATCCCCACAGTAACGTTTTCTTTTTTCAAACTTATACTAGCTACAGCTTCACAACGCTTTCAAAGTCGACAGTCATCACCACACTATGACTTTCTTTTTTCAAACTTGTACTAGCAACAGCTTCTCACTGCTTTCAAAGTCGATAGTCATCGCCACAGTATCATTTTTTTTTTTGTTTTTTTACCTATATCAACACCAGCTTTACAATACTAACAAAATTGATACCAACAACTATAATATCTTTTTATTCTACTATCACTGAAAAATAAAAATTGAAATAATAGTCATATAATAAAACTTCAAAACTCAAAAGCCGTACACTATATTCCTTTATACCTAAAGTACTATATACCACTGTTCTCAGAACTACCTTTAAACTTTCCCGCACACACAACACTCACATTCTTATACTTTCATGACCGTCTTCAATGACAATGATCCCATTCCATCATACATATTCTCCAAAGCTTCCGACTTTTAGTATATCTTTAAATATTCAGTTTTAGACCAAACAGTCATCATCCAACACAAAGTCCTACCATGCTAATATCTCTTTATAGGCGCATACCATAATTCTCAAGTCTACATTATATATAAACATCTATTTCTTATACTCTGCACTCTCATTTTTCTTGTCCCTTTTATTTCTAACAAATCAATTTAATCTCTCTCTATTTGCATATCTTATTTATTTTAATATCTTTAAATATCTAAAATAAAATATTATTTATTATCTATTATATGTTTATATAGGTTATGAATTTATTATAAGAGAGATGTGTGTGTGGGTAGTCGATGTGTGGGTAGTCGATGTGTGGGTAGTTGAGATAGATATATTTAAAGTGTGTGTATGCAGCCGAGGCATATTTGTGTCTGTAGTTGAGGTGTGAGAGAAAAGGGGGCGTTGTGGGTGGGGGGTGCCATAACCAGTGGTCATATGGGAGAGGAAAAGTTTATTTTCTAACAAATCGCAAAAACTATAATCATTTATAGTTTTGAGGTAATGCATTTGGTAATCCAAAGGTTTCTCTAAAGTAATAAGGTAAAGATAAAGTTTTCGCATCCGTAGTGCGGATGCGATTCTAATAACGCATCCGTAGTGCGGATGCGATTCCAATAACGCATCCGTAGTGCGGATGCGATTCCAATAACGCATCCGTAGTGCGGATGCGATGGTCATGCATGAAATAACAGGTTTATCGTAAAAAAAAGCCTGGGTAACCGCCCAAGTAAGTTTGTTTGTTTTGTCTAAAAAAAGTATAGAATCATATGAAAATCAAAATAAACCAACCAAAAATAGAAAGCAAAGCACTTTGATACTTTATACACGATACTCTACAGTTAGCTAATAGCTTGAATTTTTTGGTTTATATCTTTGTTCGTGCAAATAATCAAGCCTTTTGATATCTCATATTAATATATTAGTATATATAATGAATTCCAATATCTTATTTTGATCTAATTCCAAAAGGCTTTATTTTAATAATGAAAAAGGCTGGTACTATTATATTCAATAATTATATATTTCTTTGCGATTATTTAAATAGTAACTCGACTGAAATATGTCTATAGCTTGTATCATTTATTTCCCATTCAATTTTTCAAATATACTCTTATTTAAAACTATTTAAACAGCAACTTAAACAAATAGATATCTTTGGCTTGTACCATATACTTCTCAAGCAGTTTATTAAATAGTTCTGTGCAAGAATATATATATTTCGGCTGCAAAAGATTTTGATTAAAATTAAATCCGATCCGAGCTATAAGCAACAATATGAGGTTTAATACATCTTTATAACAGTTTGATCCACTGGATATTTATGGATCAATTAACACTCTACTTCCTTTAATTCGCTTTCTCTCTCATTTTCTTTTTATTTATAAGTCTAATCCAAGTTGATATATATCTATATATTATCAAGTTATTTTAAAATGA